>NC_041391.1:438545273-438590352 GCF_002162155.2 Triticum dicoccoides | reverse complement strand
TATATCCACTCGGATGTAGGTTATCATAAAGTATTATTGTTGACATTACCCTTGAGGTAAAAGGTTGGGAGGCAAAACCATAAGCCCCTATCTTTCTCTGTGTCCGATTGAAACTTTGTACCCATAATTATCGCGTGAGTGTTAGCAATTGTGAAAGATTATATGATAGTTGAGTATGTGGACTTGCTGAAAAGCTCTTAAATTGAATCTTTCCGATGTTATGATAAATTGCAATTGCTCCAATGACTGAGATCATAGTTTGTTCAGTTTTCAATGAAGTTTTTGATTCATACTTTACCTTGTAAACGAATTGTTACTTTAGCATAAGAAATTATATGGCATTGTATGTTGCTGTTCTAAAGATGATCATGATGCCCTCATGTCCGTATTTTATTTTATCGACACCTCTATCTCTAAACATGTGGACATATTTATCGATATCGGCTTTCGCTTGAGGACAATCGAGGACTAAGCTTGGGGGAGTTGATATGTCCATTTTGCATCATGCTATTATATTGATATTTATTGCATTATGGGTTGTTATTACACATTATATCACAATACTTAAGCTTATTCTGTCTTATCTTATAAGGTTTACATGAAGAGGGAGAATGCCGGCAGCTGGAATTCTGGACTGGAAAAGGAGCAAATATTAGAGACCTATTCTACATGACTCAAAAGTCCTGAAACTTCACGGAGCTTATTTTTGGAATATATAAAAAATATTGGGCGAAAAAAGCACAAGAGGGGGGCCACTAACCAGCCACAAAGGTGGAGGGCGCGCCCTACCCCCTGGGCGCGCCCCCCGATCTTGTGGGCCTCCTGGCAGGCCTTCGGTGCCCATCTTTGGCTATATGGTGTGTTTTGACCTGGAAAATATCAGAATGAAGATTTTGGGACGAAGCACCGCCGTCTCAAGGCGGAACCTGGGCAAAACCAATCTAGGGCTCCGGCGGAGCTGTTTTGCTAGGGAAACATCCCACCGGGAGGGGGTAATCGTCGCCATCATCATCACCATCGACCCTCTCATCGAGAGGGGGTCAATCTCCATCAACATCTTCACCAAAACCATCTCCTCTCAAACCCTAGTTCATCTCTTGTATTCGATCTTGGTCCCAAAACCTCATATTGGTAGTTGTGGGTTGCTAGTAGTGTTGATTTCTCCTTGTAGTTGATGCTTGTTGGTTTATCCGGTGGAAGATTATATTTTCAGATCCTTAATGATAATTAATACTCCTCTGATCTTGATCAAGAATATGCTTTTTAAGTAGTTACGTTTGTTCTTGAGGACATGGGAGAAGTCTTGTTATAAGTACTCGTGTGACTTTGGTATTCCTTCTATATTTTGATGAGATGTATGTTGTCTCTCCTCTTGTGGTGTTATGTGAATGTCGACTACATGACACTTCACCATTATTTGGGCCTAGGGGAAGGCATTGGGAAGTAATAAGTAGATGATGGGTTGCTAGAGTCATAGAAGCTTAAACCCTAGTTTATGTGTTGCTTCGTAAGGGGCTGATTTGGATCCATATGTTTCATGCTATGGTTAGGTTTACCTTAATTCTTCTTTCGTAGTTGCATATGCTTGCGAGAGGGGTTAATCATAAGTGTGAGGCTGGTCCAAGGAAGTCCAGCACCCAAGCACCGGTCAACCCACATATCAAATTATCAAAGTAACGAACGCGAATCATATGAGCGTGATGAAAACTAACTTAACAAAATTTTCCATGTGTCCTCGGGAGCGCTTTGCATTATATAAGAATTCGTCCAGGCTTGTCCTTTGCTACAAAAAGGATTGGGCCACCTTGCTGCACCTTGTTTACTTTTGTTACATGTTACCTGTTACAATTTACCTTATCACAAAACTATCTGTTACCAATAATTTTAGTGCTTGAAGAGAATACCTTGCTAAAAACCGCTTGTCATTTCCTACTGATCCTTGTTGGGTTCGACACTATTACTTATCAAAAGGACTATGATAGATCCCCTATACTTGTGGGTCATCACTTCCCATGGAACCCCTGCTTTTAGTAGATGGAGATGCGCACCTAGAAAAGACGAATGAAAGAGAACCTGCCCGTCACTTTTGACTTCCTTGCCGTTTGTGAATTGAGTCAATCGAGCTTTTGTTTTAAGATTTTGAGAAGAGTTGCTCTTTGGAGAGTCCGGGTGGGGTTCTGAATCAAAGAAGGGAATTCTAGTACTGCAAGCAGGCGGGATCCAGAGCTAAGCCCCCCTCTTATTTGAAGCTGGTTGTGGTCTCGCCCTTTTGCTCTTCCTTTGGTTTGATGAAAAGACTGTTGACACTCCCTCAGAGCTTTATGTTAAACTCGAGGAAAAAACATCGAATTGGGAGCGTGATCCTCCCGCGAGAGCAGAGGCGAATTGTGCAAAGGCTAGGCTAGGATCCTAATCTCTATTCCTTCCTCCTTGGCATTTGATAACTCCAAGAAAAAGTAATGTGTCTCGATCTATATGAAAGGGAAATGGTTTTTTCTTTTGGTTAATGGACTATATGTTTGGAGGCTAACCCAGGCATCCATCACTCTCCTCCCAAAGAAAAAAGATGTCCCGGTTTACCCTTTTCCCTGGTCTTTGGACCCGTCCACTTAACTTGAGCTTACATCACCCCAAATGGATTGGATCGTTTCTGCTTCTGCCAATGAAATGAAGGCATCGCCCCTTCCGAATGCTTCTCTGATCCCCTGATTCACAACTACAGGGCACGCACTATGGTCCTAGGCGTAGGGGATATCAAAACAAGAAGTCATGCCTAGATGACGACGCCCATCCTGGGCTGCAGTAAGTAGATCAAGAGGTCGTTCCGCCGTCTCGGTTGATCTTCCTTCCTTTAGCTACTCAGATGTTTCAGTTCGACTAAACGACCACTGCCTGAAAGGACTATACTATGTCTAGGGGACCTCCGCCCTCCATTGCTGGTGGCAAACTCCAAGCTAATAATCTGAAGCGAAGGGTGTCGGTGTCAAAATCGGCGGATCTCGGGTAGGGGGTCCCGAACTGTGCGCCTAAGACTGATGGTAATAGGAGACAGGGGACACGATGTTTACCCAGGTTCGGGCCCTCTCTATGGACGTAATATCCTACTTCCTGCTTTATTGATCTTGATGAATATGAGTATTACAAGAGTTGATCTACCACGAGATCGTAATGGCTAAAACCCTAGAAGTCTAGCCTATGATTATGATTGTTGTCCTATGGACTAAACCCTTCGGTTTATATAGACACCGAAGGGGGCTAGGGTTGCACAAAGTCGGTTACAAAGAAAGGAATCTACATATCTGAATCACCAAGCTTGCCTTCCACGCAAAGGAGAGTCCCATCTAGACACGGGAAGAAGTTTTCTGTCTTGTATCTTCATAGACCAACAGTACGGACCAAGTATATAGTCCAGCTGCCCGAGGACCCCTTAATCCAGGACTCCCTCAGTAGCTCCTAAACTAGGCTTCAATGAAGAGGTGTCCGGGACGCAGATTGTCTTCAACATTGCAAGGCGGGTTCCTTCTCCAATTACATCACAGTCCCTGAATTAAAGAGCATTATCCGACTTTTCATTTAATGTTGCGCTCAAGGCTTCTGCACCTTCATGATTTCAGCTTCCACGTGTCAAGCGAATACGAGATGTCGGGGCATTTTGTCACTTACCACCCTGACCATATAAGAAAGTCATCTATTTAAAGAGATGGGGATCTTCAGATCCAGCCCACACCAAGCGTGGAATCCTCAGAGCTTGCCAGCAGAAACCACCCCAACATGGCTAGCGCTCCGAGTTCTTCCTCCCGCCCTCACGACCCCAAAAAGGGTGATTGGGAAAAGTGTTCCGTATCCCACGACAAACTGGTGAAGCTTCAGACACAGGGACTCCCCCCCCCCCCGCAGATCTAGTCCCCATTCGGGCCGGATTGGCTTCCTTCGACGAGTATGCTTTGTTCCCTACTTGTTGAGAGGCGTCGGATTTCCAATCCATCTGTTCCTCCGAGGGCTTCTGGAGTACTATGGCCTCCAACTGCACAATTTTACTCCTGCCTCTATTCTACACATCGCAGGTTATGTTGCTCTTTGCAAGCTATTTCTGGGTTGCGAGGCCCATTTTGAGTTATGGAAGAAGTTGTTCTGCCTCGTCCCCCGTAATCAAGAGGGATCAATATTTCAAGTGTGCGGAGCTGAGATATGGTGCATCGCCGGGACCGGATACCTATGGGGCACGCCGAAGAAGGCATCCGAAGAGTGGCCTTCCGAATGGTTATATGTTGAGGACGTCTCCCTTCCCGACCCAGTCCGAATGGATCTTCCTAAATTTTCAAGTGCTCTATTGAAGAAATGCCTCAGCTGGCGTCCCTGGAGCCGTAGGGAGGAAGATAGCACAGAAGTCCATCAATTGATGAGCACGGTAAAGACGCTTGCTCAGTCTAGATTGTCAATAGTCGAGGTTATGGCGATATCCATAATGCATGGGGTCCAGCCACTCCAATACCTAGGGCGCCCTATGTGGAACTTCAACGGAGAAGATGACGCCACCCGCTGCGGTCGAAAGGGTCCGGACACCCCCGCCGCTTTGGCGAAAATATTGTCCGGATTGTACAAAAGGGAGAAAGAGGAGTTCATCCGTATTAAACCCAGAGATGGATTTTCCATGTACAACCCTCCTAGCTGGGTGAGTTTCCATCCCACTACTCAATTTACTCCCTGAGTTAGTTTACATAAATATAAATCCGTCCATTTGAAACAGGAATGGTGGAAGACCACCGAGGACAACCAGAGGACCACAACCGCGCCCTTGACCCCGGATTCATAGAAGATCCAGATATATTTGTCGAGCTCGGGGAAGGAGTGTTCTACCAGGCGAGCTATGATGGCACAAGTGGACATCATCGCTGACTATGCCGGCCTTCTCCTTGCGTCGCATGTAAGTAATCAGGGGACTTATCCTTCGAAAGAATTTCCTCATTCTACCTCACTCACCGCACTGTCTCATGCACAAAAGGGGAGGCAATCGGCGTGCCATGCAGCACCTGAGGGGACTCACAAGAAAGCCGCGCCTACGCCGGGCAGGCCTTCTAAGCGGAAGGCAAATAGAAACATGGCCGAGCCTTCATCAAACAAGTATGGTTTTAAATATGCTCCATGGTTGTTACTTTGGAGCATGACGCTATCCGTTGTGCCTTATCAGGAAAAACCTTCGCTCCTGCCGGTCATGCCTCCACTAGTCATATTCCAGACCCTGTCTCAAGGACTGATGCTAATGTGGAAGTGACACCGGATTGTCCATCTGCGGAGGATTCGGATAAGGTCTCCGTCACAAATTCAGAAGTGGAAAGTGCCATGAATCATCGGCACTGGCGGGCCGCTCTTTGCGACCCTGGTTTCTCAGAAGAGGCTTTCAACGCCTTCAACTCGGGTGATGCATACCCGAGCTGCTCGAGATGTGCTTTCCAGAGCTGTTGGGGATATAACTATTTGTGTGAGCCACCCAGGAGGGGCCGGGTTACGCAAAGAAGACTCACCAGAAAGAAGCCCAAGACCAAGCATGAAGATGGCGGTTCAATAAAGGGTCTAAGGACCGCATGCAGCTTAAGGCCCGTAGTTGTAAACCGCCATGATGACATGACTTGTAACATAAGGTAGAATTAACTAGTCACCGAGCCGGACACTGTCTATGAGCTGGCCGGGACTCTGTAGGCCGTAGGGCGTCCACCCGTGTATATAAGGGGACGACCCGCTGGCGGTTTAGGGCAAGAAACAACTCATCGATAACCGGGCATAGCATATCTCGCTCCCTCGTCATCGAAATATCAAGCAATACCAACCCAACTAGACGTAGGCCTTACCTTCACCGTAAGGGGACGGACTAGTATAAATCCCTCGTATCCTTTGTCCCGATAACCCCTTTAAGCTTCCTAGTAGCAATGGCTCCACAACTAAGTCCTTGCAAGAGGACATCTGCCGTGACAATCCCACGACAAGAGCCACAGACCAGTATTTGAAAGATATGCAGGTAAGTTCATACTTGCATAATTCTGATAATTATATACCAGTAGCCCCTAAGACTTGAAGCAGTTTAAGCAACTGATTTGAGGATCATTGTATACCCAGGTGCTCAAAGAGAAGAACAACATGTTGGCTCAAGAGCTGGAGAAGTATCAGACCCAGCTAGCCACCGCTACCGCTGAACTGGAGAAACCCAACAAGGTAGACTCTAGTAATGATACTTTCCATCGAGAAAACATAATCATATAACAGGATTATTAATGCGGGTGCATTTGTTATGGCAGAGTCATCAGATCATCCGGGAGAGGTACCAGAAGCCATACCGGTAGGAGGTCCAGGGGCTTAAAGGCAACTGGCTGCGGGCGAGTTTATACTGACACAGGTTCGGGAGGAGAAAAACAAACTCCAAGATTCCCTCACCAAGTTGGGCGAAGATTTAAAAGATGTGCGGGCCCAGCTGGCTGACTCCGTGAAGGAGAATAAGAAGCTGCGAGGCGGCATATTTAGTATGTGTTTAAACTTACCCCTGCGTAATTCGGGTAGGGAAGAAACTGACAGAATTATGTCTGTAGGTATATTGACGGGCCGTCCCGAAGAGGAGGTGTCCGGATCGTCGAGCGATCTGCTACAAGAGCTATCCCAAATGCACGGGCGAGCTCGGCAGGCGATGCAAAGCATTGCCAAGGTTTTATGGCCATCCGACTCCCCTCTAGGATGTATGGAGGGGCTTGTACAACTATTCAAGGGAGCACGATGGCACTTCCGATTATGGAAGATATCGGCCTACCGGGAAGGTGCGCGAGAGGCCTGGGCGATGGTGAAAACTCGGTATACCAAGCTCGATTCGAATCACATGGCCCATGTCGGACCTTTATGGTCAAATGGAAAAGAAATTCCTGTTAGTTTGGTATATGACCTGGTACAAGTAGCCGCCAAGTATTCCCAACAGGATTGTAGGCTAGATAGCCTATTGGATGGCATAGAGAAAGAAGTTTTTGAGTCAAAGTGACTATGTACTTCAATTGACAAATTTGTCCCTAGCCGGATTGTAAAACGGTTGTCATGGCAGACCTTTTCCCTTCGACTTCTGGACCCGAAGGTGCGGAGTGTTTCCGAATACCTGCTCGGTAAGATATACTGGGGTACGCGTGGAAACCAGGCGTAGGGTCATAGTTGCTTGAATAGACAAGTATCAGGCTAGCTATGTTATATTACATTTTTGATCGTAAGAAACATCTTCCAGAGAGAATAGTTCCATCAAGGGTTCCTTTCCTTGGGTCAGCATGTGTTAATCGTGCATGTCTAAATTGTGTTTGAGAAAACCACAACGTACATAACATTTGGGGGTTCATAATGTGAGAAGTAAAAAACATCTTTAGTCCGCTGACCGAATATTCCCTTAAGAATGCTAGCTTTCGGCTTCACCCAGTCTGAGGTACACATCCGGATGACCCAGCAGTAACAATCGCAGAGGTGCTCCCTTTATGCCCTAGCCGAACTAACAAGAATGTAGGGCATAAGCACAGGAGCCAGGCAACCGAGCTTGGCCAAAACTTAAGTCATATCGATGCATATAATGGCGAAGAAAATGTACATACGCGGAAAAGACACATATGTGGTGAGCTTGATGCTCTAAAAATAATAATAATAATTATATAATAATAATAATAATAATAATAATAAGCTTATGTACGAGATGCCCCCAGATATAATTGACGTACATATTTTAGGATGTGTGCGTCGAAGGTGCACGGTTTAGCCGCACAAAACCTTTAAGGATTAAAAAGAAAGAAAAATCTGAAAAGAGAGGAAAATAAATACTGGAAACAAAAAGGGGTAAAGGAGACGAATGAAGAGTCCGGCGCTAGGCATAGAATCTTCGGAGTCTGGCCGCGTTCCACGGGTTCGGCTCTAAGTGAGGACTTCGTCAATGACGAAGGGACCCTCCCACTTGGGCTTGAGTTTGTCTTTTTTCTTCTCCGGCAAGCATAGAATGAGTTCACCAACATTATAAGTCTTGGCCCGTACTTCTCTGCTTTGATACCTGCGAGCCTGTTGTTGATAAAATGCGGAACGGGCTTTTGCGACATCGTGCTCCTCCTTCAGGGTATCTAGGTTGTCCTGCCAATCCAACTCAGTTTCTCTCTCTTCATACATGCGCACTCGAGGTGAGTCATGAATAATGTCGCAGGGTAACATAGCCTCTGCGCCGTACACCATGAAGAAAGGTGTATATCCAGTAGAACGATTAGGCGTGGTCCGCAGCCCCCAGAGTACGGAGTCGGGATCCTACACCCAGTGCTTGTCTCATTCTTTCAAAGACCGCACTAATCTAGGTTTGATACCTCTCATAATAAGACCATTGGCTTGTTCGACTTGACCGTTGGTTTGTGGATGATAGATGGAGGCGTAGTCGAGATTGATGCCTAGATTAGCACACCAGGATTTCACCTCATTAGCTGTGAAATTGGAGCCGCTGTCGGTGATGATGCTATGTGGAACACCATAATGGTGCACAACACCGAATATAAAGTCTATCACTGGCACGACTTCGGCTGTTTTAACTGGTTTGGCCTCTATCCACTTAGTGAATTTATCCACCATGACCAACACATATTTTTTTCTTATGGCTTCCTCCTTTAAGGGGTCCGACCGTATCAAGCCCCCAGACCACAAAATGCCAAGTGATGGGGATTTTTTGTAGAGCGGTGGGTGGCATATGGCTTTGGTTGGCGAAAAGCTGGCATCCGACGCAATGTTGGACAAGGTCCTGTGCGTCTGCTTGGGCCGTTGGCTAATAGAAACCTGTACGGAAGGCCTTGCTTACAAGGGCTCGAGCCGCGGCGTGGTGACCGCCGAGACCGGCATGAATTTCAGCCAAGAGTTGCCACCCATCTTCCTCGGAGATACATCTTTGAAGTACTCCGGTAGCACTTTTCTTGTAGAGTTCTCCCTCGTGAACTTTGTAGGCTTTAGAGCGCCGCACAATGCAGCACGCCTCAATCTGATCCTCGGGGAGTTCTCACCTATTAACGTAGGCCAAGAAGGGTTTAGTCCATGGGGCAATGACTACAAATGATTAAATGGGACGACGGTGTAATTTCGGTGGTTGAGCCCCTGATGATGTCTATGTCTTGAGAGTCTGCGGTTGTAGTCGGATCTAGATTGGTGTTGCCGCTCTCTCCTTGCCACACTACGGTTGGCTTGAAAAGCCTTTCCAAAAATATGTTAGGTGAGACGGGGTCGCGCTTAGCACCGATGCGAGCAAGGACATCCGCCGCTTGGTTACTTTCTCGAGCCACATGGTGAAACTCGAGCCCCTCGAACCGAGCTGGCATTTTGAGAATGGCGTTACGGTAAGCCTCCATATTCGGATCTTTGGCATCGGAATCTCCATTTATTTGAGATAATGCGAGGTTTGAATCCCCACGCACTTCCAGGCGTTGTATACCCATGGAGACGGCAATCCGGAGACCATGCAATAAGGCTTCTTATTCGGCTGCATTGTTGGAGTCCGTGAATAATATTCGGAGGATGTACTGAACTATATCTCCAGTAGGGGATGTTAGGACAACGCCTGCCCCTAAGCCTACCAGCATTTTGGAGCCATCAAAGTGCATGACCCAGTTGGAATATGTGACGTACTCTTTAGGGAGTTTGGCCTCTATCCGTTCGGTGACGAAGTCAGCCAGTACTTGAGATTTAATGGCCCGGGACGGTTTGTATGATATGTCGAATGGGAGGAGCTAAATGGCCCACTTGGCAATCTAGCCCGTAGCGTCGCAGTTGTTTATTATGTCGTTGAGTGGTACTTCGGAGGCCACCGTTCTTGAGCACTCTTGAAAGTAGTGTCGTAGTTTCTGGGATGCCATGAAGACCGCGTATCCTATTTTTTGGTAATGCGGGTACCGGGATTTGCATGGTGTAAGGACAGTGGATACATAGTATACCGGCTTTTGAAGCGGGAATTTGTGTCCGTCCTCCTCTCGTTCGAAGACGAGCATCACACTTATGACTTGGTGTGTGGCCGATATGTATAATAACATGGGTTCACCGATGTTCAGTGCGGCTAGGATTGGGTTGCTTGCGGGAAGAGCCTTTATTTCTTCCAGTCCAGCCGTTGTCGCGTCCGTCCACTCGAAGTGATCAGTGCGTCAGAGAAGGCGATAGAGTGGCAATGCCTTTTCTCCTAGTCTGGAGATAAAGCGGCTTAAAGCTGCCACACAGCCGGATAGTGTTTGGACTTGTTTAAGGTCTGTTGGCGTAGTCAACTGTGACAAAGCTTGGATTTTGGCTGGGTTCGCCTCAATTCCCCTGTTGGAAACCATGAAGCCCAGTAGTTTTCTAGCGGGAACGCCGAAAACACACTTTTCTGGATTGAGCTTGATGTCATATGTTCGGAAGTTGTCGAATGTGAGACACAGATCGTCTATTAATGACTCGACATGCCTAGTTTTGATGACTACGTCATCCACATATGCTTCAACTGTCTTGCCGATTTGTTTCTCCAGGCATGTTTGAATCATGCGTTGATAGGTGGCACCGGTGTTTTTGAGCCCGAAAGGCATAGTGTTGAAGCAGAAAGGCCTGTATGGGGTGATAAATGCCGTTGCGGCTTGATCGGACTCCTTCATTTTTATTTTATGGTATCCGGAGTATGCGTGGAGGAAGCACAGTGAGTCGTGTCCTGCAATAGCATCGATAATCAGATCGATGCGTGGAGGGGAAAGGGATCCTTAGGGCAGGCCTTGTTGAGGTCTTTGCAATCAACACATAGGCGCCTGGATTTATCCTTCTTTGGTACCATCACCAGGTTTGCTAGCCAGTCTGGGTGGTTTATCTCTCTGATGAATCCGGCCTCAAGTAACTTGGCTAGCTCCTCTACCATGGCTTGTCGTTTTGGTTCAGAAAAGCGCCGTCATGTTTGCCTGACCGGCTTATATCCCTTCAGTATGTTTAGGCGGTGTTCGGCCAGCCTGCGTGGGATCCCTAGCATATCAGAAGGTTGTCGGGCGAATATGTCCCAGTTTTCGCGTAGGAACGCCCGCAGTGTAGCGTCGACCATGGGGTCCAGCTGTGCCTCGATGGATGCTGTCTTCGTGGAGTCCGTTGGGTGGACCCGGAATTTGACTATTTTGTCTGCTGGTTTAAAGGATGTGGATTTGGGTCGCTTATCGAGGATCACGTCGTCCCTATCCACCATGGAGCACAACGCGCTTAATTCTTCGGCCGCGAGGGCTTCAGACAACGCCTCGAGGGCCAAGGCTGCGGTTTTATTTTCGGCATGGAGTGCTATGTCCGGATCACTGGCAAGAGTGATGATACCATTGGGCCCGGGCATCTTGAGATTCATGTACCCGTAATGGAGTATAGCTTGGATACTTGCAAATGCACACTCTTTTGCCCAAATCTGGAGATCACAGAATGATAAGAGGACACTCCATCAACTTGCTGCATATATTTGATGTTCCTCAGAAGATCAAAGTAATGAGTCTGATTGTGGAAACAATCAAGAGGACAGCTGCATATCAGAAGAGGTCTTGAGGGTATGCTCCACAAATTCAGGTGCTCATCAACTCCAAGATGGGCATAGGCACTTATCCGTTGGACAAGGAGCATTTACCCCTTAGACCAGATTTTGAGGATAACATTGTTGTTATGGATGAGAAAGATCCTTCCTCAGTGCAAGCATAGGAGCAGAGAGAGAAGGCAAGGGCTGAGAAAGCTACAAAGATGCTAACAACTGAACAGGCATCTCAGGTGTTCTTGAAGAGCAAGCAAGATCAGCTTGGATATCTGATCCAGTCCACCTTGAGGGTTGAGACGGGCTTGGCCACCCTGACTCAAAACCAGGAGAGTTTGGAGAGGATCATTGAACAAACATTCTATGATCTTGATGTCAAGGTAACTAAGATTTAGTTAGTGGTTGAGAAACTCTAGGAGGAAGTGGAGGAGAAGAAACGCAAGCCTACTACATATGCTTTTACTAGAGTGCCAAGAAGTCAGAGGTCTGCTACAGTGCATGTTCTAGATACAGGAGCTACTACATCTGCACCAACAGCCACAGCTTTAGTGCCACCAGCTCCAGCAACCACTCCACCAGCTCCAGCTACATCTACAGAAGCTTTCGTCCTTGGAGTCATCTTTACACCACCTCATGAAGACCAAGCCTAAGAGGGACGCATAGTAGTATGCATATTTTTAACTTTTTGGTAACTTTTGCCAAAGGGGGAGAAATATGTATAGATCATAGTCTGAGAGAGAGAGAGAGAGAGAGAGAGAGAGAGAGTTGCTTTTGTCTCTCTTTGCATTTTATTTGCTTGAACTTTATTGTGTGTTTGCTTGACACACTATGTACTTTGTGAGATACTTGGATGATCATGTGTTTGATCATATGCTACCTTAATTTCTGCTTGAATGATATTATCCTTCATATCCAGTTATGATCATTCACTTTGCTTGGTGATGAGTGCATGTTTTCAATTGTTATCATTTTGAGTGCTCCACCAAGATGTATGTGACATGGAACAGTGACCAATGATCCTAACACAATGTGCATTTCTAGTCCAAAGCAAAGTTTAAATAATGCCCAATTTTAGGGGGAGCTCTTGTTTGTTACATACTTCTCAAAGCGATGATGTATTAAAATCTTATTATCATTTGTTGAAGCTTTGATCTATATGTTGTCATCAATTACCAAAAAGGGGGAGATTGAAAGTGCAACTATCCCTGGGTGGTTTTGGTAATGATTAACAACATATAGCTCATTGAACTAATGCCATTTCAAGATAAATATTTCAGGAAAGTTCAATGATTGGCATGGCATGGATAAGGAATGTGGACCCCTCAAAATGCTAAGGACAAAAGATTGGCTTAAGCTCTAAAGTCCAAGACTCTACATTTTCTATTTTAGTGATCCAAGATCACATTGAGTCTATAGGAAAGCCAATACTATTAAAAGGGGATGAGGTGTTGCTGAATGGCTTGCTTGCTCAAAATGATTAGTGATATGCTCCAAAAGCCATCAACCGCTTTATCATATCCACATATGTCCCAAACCAAAAGTCAAACTCGGACCCACAGATTTGACCCATCCGGCGCCACCGAGTTCATATGACATAGCCACTGCCAGAAACCCTAGTCTTTTCGGTCTCACCAATAGGGATCTCGGTCTCACAGAGATGGTGTTGCAACCTCTATGTTTCCCTTCGTAACATTTCGGTCTAATTGAGATGAGCGATCGGTCCCACTGAGTCTGCAATGCAAACTCCCTGTTTCCCTTTCGTAACGCTTCGGTCCCACTGTCAGTGTCAAAACCGGCGGGTCTCGGGTAGGGGGTCCAAACTGTGCATCTAAGGCTAATGGTAACAGGAGGCGGGGGACATAATGTTTACCCAGGTTCGGGTCCTCTTGATGGAGGTAATACCCTACTTCCTGCTTGATTGATCTTGATGATATGAGTATTACAAGAGTTGATCTACCAAGAGATCGTAGAGGCTAAACCCTAGAAGCTAGCCTATGATTATGATTGTTGTTGTCCTACAGACTAAACCCTCCGGTTTATATAGACACCGTAGGGGGCTAGGGTTACACAGAGTCAGTTACAGAGAAGGAGATCTACATATACGAATTGCCGAGCTTGCCTTCCATGCAAAGGAGAGTCCCACCCAGACTCGGGACGTAGTCTTCAATCTTATATCTTCATAGTCCAACAGTCCGTCATAAGTACATAGTCCGTCTGTCTGAGGACCCCCTAATCCAGGACTCCCTCACCCACCAAGACGAGCGAATCGGTCCCACCAAGTTTGCCTGGCCAACTCTCTGTTAGCTTATTACCAAGGTCGGTCCAACCGAGTTTGAGTAATCAGTTCAACCGAGATTACGTTATGCCGTAACCCTAATGATATCGGTCCCACCGAGTTGACATGTCGATCCCACGGAAATGGCCTAACTGTCATATTATGTACTAAATCGGTTTGACCGAGTTTTATGATTCGGTCCCACCGAGTTTGGTATATTGTGTGTAACGGTTAGATTTTGTGTGGAGGCTATATATACCCCTCCACCCTCTCCTCATTCGTGAGGGAAGCCATCAGAACGTGCGTACACTTCCACTGCTCATTTTCTGAGAAAGAGCCACCTAGTCATGTGTTGAGACTAGTATATTCCAATCCAACCATATGAATCTTGATCTTTAGCCTTCCCCAAGTTGCTTTCCACTCAAATCATCTTTCCACCAAATCCAATCCTATGAGAGTGAGTTGAGTGTTGGGGAGACTATCATTTGAATCACAAGCGCAATGAGTTCATTATCAACACACCATCTATTACCTTTTGGAGAGTGGTGTCTCCTAGATTGGTTAGGTGTCACTTGGGAGCCTCCAACAAGATTGTGGAGTGAACCAAGGAGTTTGTAAGGGCAAGGAGATCGCCTACTTCGTGAAGATCTACCCTAGTGAGGCAAGTCCTTCGTGAGCGATGGCCATGGTGGGATAGACAAGGTTGCTTCTTCATGGATCCTTCGTGGGTGGAGCCCTTCGTGGACTCATGCAGCTGTTACCCTTCGTGGGTTGAAGTCTCCATCAACGTGGATGTATGATAGCACCACCTATCGGAACCACGACAAAAACATTCGTGTCTCCTATTGCGTTTGCACTCTCCAAACCCATCCCTTTACATTCTTGCAAGTTGCATGCTTTACTTTCCGCTGCTTATATATATTCTTTGCATGCTTGCTTGAATTGTGTTAAGATTGCTTGACTTGTTCTAAATTGTCAAAATCTGCCAAGAACTAAAATTGGGAAAAGGTTAAGTTTTTATTTGGTCAAGTAGTCTAAACACCCCCCCTCTAGACATACTTTCGATCCAACAGATACCTTGTTGTCTAAGCCTTCTTTCTAATGGTAAGCCGGGGATATAATAGTCCACTTCACCCTATCAATGCTATTCAGGTATACCAGAACTGGAAGATCCTGTCAAGGGGAAACAGGACCTACGTAAAACTGGATCCCGAGGCACTTTAAAATGACGCTGCTGTGCCCGTGGTTTTCCCCGCCTTTAGTTGGAATGTTCCACGTGTTTCTAGTACAAACAAGATACAGGTAGAGAAGGGGAAGTTAGCAAAGTTATACAAGATTGGCCGGAAGTCCTGGCTGTATGACAAATGCTTAAATAATTGAGCTATGTATTCAGATCCAAGCGACGCAGTCGAGCTACCTGCACCTTTCTAGTCTGATCGTTTAGCGGAAAAACTTTATCTTTGAGGTGAAATATTTTCCAACTAACCTGCGGGAGCATGGTAATCTCGACGAGTAGGATCACCTCTCGAATCGAGCAAGAAATGACTATTTATTTGAATGCAGAGACCTCGGATGTAGAAGATCATAACATGAGCTTTTTTTAAGGGGAAGAATGATCAACGAAAAAATCCAGAAAAGAACACTAATAGCTCTTCAATCTGTTTATTGCTGCTTCATTGTCCTTTCCCTTTGCTCAAGTAAACTGATGAATTGGATCTCGACACTGATTATGGCTTATGATTCATCCCATGCTTGGTGAAGGCAAAGTTCAGTTTGGAGGAGTGTCGAAGCGATGTCGCTTCTTTGCTCTCAACTCCATAAAGTAGATTTGCTACACAAGCTCAAGTGGAGGAGGAAGCGGGGGTGGCGAGAAAAATGGAATTTGCCTGACAAGACCATGAAGGCGCACTTCAAATGGTTTAACTTGGACTTTGTAATGGTGATCATCTACCCGACGGCCAAGATGTGTGAAACTGAATCTACTTCCTCATTCATGCTGATATGAATTGCAAAAGTTTTCACCTTTAGCATGATTGGAGCATCAAGCACCGCAACCCGGTTCTACTTGACTAAGCCCCGTGCTCATCCAAGGAGGTTGCTGGTTGATATCTCTTCTAATTTGTCGATACAAGAAGTAAATTGTTGCGTGGAGGAATTCAAATCAATGAAACCATTAGGTACGACCCGTGATCTACACTACTTTTAGATTCAAGCAACTGACATCTCGGATCTTGCCATTGCGAGGAGCATGGATGCCCAAAATGCCCTCAGTATCATCAATTTCAGGACACGAGCCTTTTTCCAAGTATAGTACACGCCTTCTAGTGTGTTCTACTTATCCAAGACAACTCCTGGTATGCTCATTTCATTCCTCTTGGACCTTGATCTTCACTTTCAAAATGCAAAAAAAGAATGGGGCAGGGAACCCTGAACAACACCTCACCCTTTTCAAAGCTGCACCCGTTCGCCACTTTGTTCCCAACTATTGAAAACGGATGCACTGACCATACTGCGCTACACCTCGTCTCCCCTCAAAAAACCCTAGTTGTTCTTAGCATGATTTTGGGGAGTCTCCCCGATCGTCCCGACATTCCCAAATGTCGAGCGGAGTACTGTACGCAGGTAGTTGTTTACCAGGAACTACTCATGTTTCTCATTCCTATGACCGATCTCTCTCAAACCAGGTTTGGTATCGGTATCAGTGAAGTCGGTTAGGATGCCTCCGCTGCATACATCACTGCACTTCATCCAGTGGAGACAGCTGGGCCTGTAGCTCAGAGGATTAGAGCCCTCTTCACTGAACCCTCAGAGTGCTACTTTGGCGGGACCTTAGTAGAATATTTAGAGCTTCCTAGATTTTGAGAAGCTGGGGCATTGGCGGGTAGGGGGAAAATTGAGGCTCAACCAATGATTTTGATTAGACACTTCTGGGCAAGCAAGCTGGTTGTTTATGTGATCTTACCCGGTTGTGAGACATGACGCGAAGTCAACCAGGTACATGTGTGTTCGAATCCATCTTATTTCCTTATTTCTCCATTTTGGTAGTAGGAGAAGTACTTTGTTGCCTTTTGAAAGTTGCATTTGTTTTCAACAATCAGATGAAATTCCAAATTATGCTTGCAATCTCATCGGAGATAGGCAACTCTTTGTCAGTAATTTCAGTTCCTGATACCGAATTTGGAAACAAGCAATACTTGCCCACAGGGCAGCAGAGTTTGAGGCAAAAAAAGATTTGCAATTTATTCCATTTTGTTAAATATCACAAGTTTTCCTTCTGCCTAGCTCCCCCAAAACAACGTTTGACTTGGATAGTCAAGGTCGTGTTATTAATACTTGGAATGATATCATCAACCATATTTAAGCCGTCAAAAGGGGAATCCAGCCTCTATATATCCATATCTCGTATTTATTTTCTTGTGGTTCAACGTATAACAGAAATGGTTGAAACGGCTCCCATTATGTCTGGGAATTATTTCTTCCTAGAT
Organism: Triticum dicoccoides; assembly: GCF_002162155.2. Taxonomy (NCBI): domain Eukaryota; kingdom Viridiplantae; phylum Streptophyta; class Magnoliopsida; order Poales; family Poaceae; genus Triticum; species Triticum dicoccoides. The sequence goes on along the minus strand of NC_041391.1, from coordinate 438,573,062 downwards.
TTTTAGAAGCTAAGGCATTGCCAGCTCCAGATTATCTACCTTTTCCTTCCCATGTGATTCTCAAACTAACTCTAAGCTAACTTCCAACTCGAAAGGTTTTGCGCGTTGTATCGAATTAAACCACACACTCCACCGCTTGTGGTGGACCTATTTAAACAAGGATATGTTGATCCTTCTCTATCGACTTTCTCGAAACTGAACCATCGTGAATAGAACTAGAATTAAGCAAGAGGAATCCAGTTACATGAGAACCATGAACAGGGAGCTCTCCTCTTTACAACTAGCCTAAAAATAAAAATAGACCTTCAATGGAAGAGTTTACTTTTTTTGCAAATTTTTTGTAAATTTGCCCAGGGACTAAGGATTTTCACATAATAAGCATTGGGGACCTGATAGGTCAAATGGAGTGAGGCTTTCCTTCTTGAAGAGCACGGAGAAAATTTTCTTGAGCCATCCTTTTTTCCGTCATCGTCGTGTTTAGAGTTGCGTGCACGCATATCAACGTCTAAGCCCACAGTAAACATATGATGAGACCACACTAGAAATCCAAGAACACCTACTCTAGTGTCCTTTTCTACATAGTTGGACAGATCACTTCAGAAAATCGCCAACACTCAAACTTCGAACAAGCGACACATCATTGATGCATAAATAAATATACCAATTAGTAGTCAGGTGTCTTTTCGAGAGCCTCCCGTTTGCCCGTCAAGGGGCAAAACCTATCACTAAAATACCTGATAGTGAAGGAAATATTCCCTAGAGGCAATAATAAAGTTATTATTTATTTCTTTAGTTCATGATAAATGTTTATTATTCATGCTAGAATTGTATTAACCGGAAACTTAGTACATGTGTGAATACATAGACAAATCATATAGTCCCTAGTATGCCTCTACTTGAATAGCCGTTAATCAAGGATGGTTATGTTTCCTAACCATAGACATGTGTTGTCATTTGATGAACGAGATCACATCATTTGGAGAATGATGTGATGGACATGACCCATCCGTTAGCTTAGCATTATGATCGTTACAGTTTGATTGCTACTTCTCTCTTCATGACTTATACATGTTCCTCAGACTATGAGATTATGCAACTCCCAAATACTGGAGGAACACTTTGTGTGCTACCAAACGTCACAACGTAAATGGGTGATTATAAAGGTGCTCTACAGGTGACTCCGAAGGTGTTTGCTGGATTGGCATAGATCGAGATTAGGATTTGTCACTGTGTTTCGGAGAGGTATCTCTGGGCCCTCTCGGTAATACTCATCACTATAAAGCCTTGCAAGCTTTGTGACTAATGAGTTAGTTGCGAGATGAAGTATTACAGAACGAGTAAATACACTTGCTGGTAATGAGATTGAACTAGGTATGATGATACTAACAATCAAATCTCGGGCAAGTAACATACCGATGACAAACGGAACAACGTATGTTGTTATGCGGTTTGACCGATAAAGATCTTCATAGAATATGTAGGACCCAATATGAACATCCAGGTTCCGCTATTGGTTATTGACCGGAGATGTCTCTCGGTCATGCCTACATAGTTCTCAAACCCATAGGGTCCGCACGCTTAAAGTTCGATGACGATATGTATTATGAGTTACGTATTTTTGATGATTGAAGTTTTTTCGGAGTCCCGGATGATATCACGGATGTGACGAGGAGTCTCAAAATGGTCGAGACATAAAGATTGATATATTGGACGACTATATTCAGACACCGGAAGTGTTCCGGAGAAGTTTCGAATAAAACCGGAGTGTCGGAGGGTTACCGGACCCCCCCCCCCGGCAGGGGGGGGGGAAGTAATGGGCCTCGATGGGCCTTAGTGGAGAGAGAGGAGGGCTCCAGAAGGGATGCCCGCGCGCCCCCCTTGAGTACAGAAAGGACAAGGGAAAGGGGGTCGCGCCCCCCTTTCCTTCTCCCTCTCTCGCTCTCCTTCCTTCGCCCTCTCTCCTTCTTGGTGGAAACCTACTAGGACTTGGAGTCCTAGTAGGATTCTCCCTTTGGGGGCACAACAAGGAGAGCTGGCTAGCCTCCCCTCCCTCCTTTATATACGGGGGTAGGGGGCACCCTAGAACACACAAGTTGATCTTTTAGCCGTGTGTGGTGCCCCCTCCATAGTTACACACCTCGATCAGACCGTTGCGGAGCTTAGGCGAAGCCCTACACGATAGCATCATCATCGCCATCGCCATGCCATCGTGCTGATGGAAATCACCCTCAGCCTCAACTGGATCAAGAGTACGAGGAACTTCATCGAGCTGAACGTGTCCTGAATGTGGAGGTGTTGTACGTTTGGGACTTGGATCGGTTGGATCGCGAAGACTTTCGACTACATCAACCGCGTTATTGAAACGCTTCCGCTTTAGGTCTATGAGGGTATGTGGACACACCCTCCCCTTTCGACTACATCACCTAGATAGATCTTGCGTGATCGTAGGAAATTTTTTGAAATTACTGCGTTCCCCAACAATGGCATCCGAGCCAGGTCTATGCGTAGATGTTATATGCACGAGTAGAACACAAAGAGTTGTCGGCGATAATAGTCATACTGCTTACCAGCATGTCATACTTTAATTCTGCGGTATTGTTGGATGAAGCGGCTCGGACCGACATTACACGTACGCTTACGCGAGACTGGTTCTAGACGTGCTTCGCACAAAGGTGGCTAGTGAGTGTCTATTTCTCCAACTTTAGTTGAATCGAGTGTGGCTACGCCCTGTCCTTGTTGAAGGTTAAAACAACACACTTGATGAAAAATCATTGTCGTTTTGATGCGTAGGTAAGAACGGTTCTTGCTAGAAGCCTGTAGCAGCCACGTAAAACTTGCAAAAACATAGAGGACGTCTAACTTGCTTTTGCAGGGGTTGCTGTGATGTGATATGGTCAAGGCATGATGTGATATAAATTGTTGTATGAGATGATCTTGTTTTGTTACAAACTTATTGGCAACTGGCAGGAGCCATATGGTTGTCGCTTTATTGTATGCAATGCAATCGCCATGTAATTGTTATACTTTATCACTAAGCGGTAGCGATAGTCGTAGTAACAATAGCGATACGACAATGATGCTACGATAGAGATCAAGGTGTCACGCCGGTGACGATGGAGATCATGATGATGCTTCGGTGATGGAGATCATGAGCACATGATGATCATGGCCATATCATGTCACATATTTTGATTGCATGTGATGTTTATCCTTTATGCATCTTATTTTGCTTAGTACGGCGGTAGCGTTATAAGATGATCCCTTAATAAATTTCAAGGTATAAGTGTTCTCCCTGAGTATGCACCGTTGCGACAGTTCGTCGTGCCGAGACACCACATGATGATAAGGTGTGATAAGCTCTATGTTCAAATACAACGGGTGCAAGCCTGTTTTTGCACAGGCAGAATACTTGGGTTAAACTTGATAAGCCTAGCATATGTAGATATGGCCTCGGAACACTAAGACTGAAAGTTCGAGCGTGAATCATATAGTAGATATGATTAACGTAGTGATGTTCACCATTGAAAACTACTCCATCTCACATGATGATCGGACATGGTTTAGTTGATTTGGATCACGTGATCATTTAGATGACTAGAGGGATGTCTATCTAAGTGGGAGTTCTTAAGTAATATGATTAATTGAACTTTAATTTATCATGAACTTAGTCCTGATAGTATTTTGCAAATTATGTTGTAGATCAATAGCTTGCGTTATAGCCTCCCTATGTTTTTTATATGTTCCTAGAGAAATCTAAGTTGAACGATGATAGTAGCAATGATGCGGACTGGGTCCATGATCTGAGGTGTATCCTCATTGCCGCATAGAAGAATTATGTCCTTGATGCACCGCTAGGTGACAGACCTATTGCAGGAGCAGATGCAGACGTTATGAATATTTGGCTAGCTCAATATGATGACTACTTGATAGTTTAGTGCACCATGCTTTACGTCTTAGAACCGGGACTTCAAAAATGTTTTTGAAACTTCACGGAGCATATGAGATGTTCCAAGAGCTGAAATTGGTATTTCAAACTCATGCCCGTGTCAAGAGGTATTAGACCTCTGACAAGTACTTTGCCTAAAAGATGGAGGAGAATTGCTCAACTAGTAAGCATGTGCTCAGAATGTCTGGGGTACTACAATCACTTGAATCAAGTGGGAGTTAATCTTCCACATAAGATAGTGATTGACAGAGTTCTCTAGTCGGCATCACCAATTTACTAGAACTTCGTGATGAACTATAGTATGCAAGCGATGACAAAAATGATTCCCGAGCTCTTCGTGATGCTGAAACTGATGAAGGTAGAAATCAAGAAAAAGTATCAAGTGTTGATTGACAAGATCACTAGTTTCAAGAAAAGGGCAAAGGGAAAGAAAGGGAACTTCAAATAGAATGGAAAGCAAGTTGTCACTCCCATGAAGAATCTCAAAGCTAGACCTAAGCCTGAAAATGAGTGCTTCTACTTCAAAAGAAATGGTCACTGGAAGCGGAACTACCCCAAATATTTTGTGGAAAAGAGGGATGGCAAAGTGAACAAAGGTATATTTGATATACATGTTATTGATGTGTACCTTGCTAGTGTTCGTAGTAATCCCTGGATATTTGATACTGGTTCAGTTGCTAAGATTAGTAACTCAAAACAAGAGTTGCAGAATAAATAGAGACTAGTTGAGGATGAAGTGACGATGTGTGTTGGAAGTGCTTCCAAGATTGATATGATCATCATCGAGCATTCCCTATACTTTCAGGAGTAGTGTTGAACCTAAATAAATGTTGTTTGGTGTTTTTGTTGAGCATGAATATGATTAGATCATGTTAATTGTAATACGGTTATTCATTTAAGACAGAGAATAATTGTTATTCTGTTTACATGAATAAAACCTTCTATTGTCATACACCCAATATTGATGGTTTATTGAATCTCGGTCGTGGTAATACACATATTTACAGTATTGATGCCAAAAGATGCAAAGTTGATAATGATAGTGCAACTTATTTGTGGCACTTCCATTTGGGTCATATCAGTGTAAAGCACATGAAGAAACTCCATGCTGATGGACTTCTGGAATCGCTTTATTATGAATCATTTGATGCTTGCAAACCGTGCCTTATGGGCAAGATGACTAAAACTCCATTCTCCGGAAGAATGGAACGAGCTAGTAACTTATTGGAAATAATACATACCGATGTATGCAGTCCAATGAGTATTGATGCTCCAGGTGTGTATCGTTATTTTCTGACCTTCACAGATGAGTTGAGCAGATATGGGTATACTACTTAATGAAACACAAGTCTGAAACATTTGAGAAGTTCAAAGAATTTCAGAGTGAAGTGGAGAATCATCGTAACAAGAAAATAAAGTTTCTATGATCTGATCATGGAGGAGAATATTTGAGTTATGAGTTTGGCCTTCATTTAAAACAATGTGGAATAGTTTCACAGCTTACGCCACATGGAACACCACATCATAATGGTGTGTACGAACATCGTAACCGCACTTTATTGGATATGGTTGGATCTATGATGTCTCTTACCGAGTTACCATTATCGTTTTGGGGTTATGCATTAGAGACAGCTGCATTCACTTTAAATAGGGCACCATCAAAATCCATTGAGACGACGCCTTATGAACTATGGTTTGGCAAGAAACTAAAGTTGTCGTTTCTTAAAGTTTGGGGCTACGATGCTTATGTGAAAAAGCTTCAACCTGATAAGCTCGAACCCAAATCGGAGAAATGCGTCTTTGTAGGATTCCCAAAGGAAACTGTTGTGTACACCTTCTGTCACAGATCCTAAGGCAAGATCGTTGCTAAGAATGGATCTTTTGTAGAGAAGGAGTTTCTCTCGAAAGAAGTGAGTGGGAGGAAAGTAGAACTTGATGAGGTAATTTTACCTTCTCCCGAATTGGAAAGTAGTTCATCACAGAAATCAGTACCAGTGATTCCTACACCAATTAGTGAGGAAGCTAATGATGATGATCATGAAACTTCAGATCAAGTTGCTCTAGAACCTCGTAGGTCTTCCTGAGTATGGTACGCACCAGAATGGTACGATAATCCTATTCTGGAAGTGGTGTTACTAGACCATGATGAACCTATGAACTATGAGGAAGCGATGATGAGCCCAGATTCCGCAAAATGGCTTGAGGCCATGAAATCTGAGATGGGATCCATGTATGAGAACAAAGTGTGGACTTTGGTGGACTTGCGTGCTGATCGGCAATCCATAGAATATAAATGGATCTTCAAGAGGAAGACGGACGCTGATAGTAGTGTTACTATCTACAAAGCTCGACTTATCGTAAAAGGTTTTCGACAAGTTCAAGGTGTTGACTACAATGAGATTTTCTCATCTGTAGCAATGCTTAAATCCATCCAAATCATGTTAGCAATTGTCATATTTTATGAAATCTGGCAAATCGATATAAAAATTGCATTCCTTAAATGGATATTTCTTAAAGAAGAGTTGTATACACTACAACAAAATACACTTCCGTGATGATACGTGTTTGTCATAGTAGGTCGCGTTTTTTGTCATGCATGTACATCCGTGACGATTTTATGACAGAATCAAGATAGTCATACATGTGTTATCGTAGGAGTGTTCCAGACATTACCAAAATTATCATCATGAAAGTGTCCACTTCCATGACGATAAATCGCGTGTCACAGAAGTGCTTTCGTCAAGGGTGACCGACACATGGCATCCACCGTAATGGAACGTTGTTAAGCTATCGGGTCGGGATTTTGATCCGATAACCCGTTAACAGCCCGGACCAATGGGAAATTTCCACGTGTAAAATTCTGATTGGCCGGATAAAACACATGTCAGCTTGTCAGTGGGTCAGATAGGCGCCTATGATATGTCGACACGTGCGACGACCCACCACTAGCCCATTTAGCTTACAAAGCCGGCCCGTTTGACTTGGTCAAAAGTTAACGGGCTGGCCCAGGAAAACCTGTTGACGGTCTCTTTGCAAATAGCCCATTTTACGGCTCGGTAACTTACGACCCATTAGGGCCTAACGAAAATCGGCCCAACAACATCATGTGGGCCGTCGAATATAACACCAGCCCATTTTACTTTCGGCCCATGTATGGCCCACAACGTCTTTCGGCCCATATGAGGCCTTCGTATCTTTAGGCCCTTTAGAGGCCCACGGTGTCTCTCGCCCTGAACAATAAACTTTTTTGTACATGTTAACGGCCCGTGATTCACATGGGCCGTTTCCGGCCCATGTTAGCTTTTGGCCTATTGACGGCCCATACGTTCTTGGGATCCTTTCTGGCCCTTGATTACTTCCAACCCATTACTGTCATGTTCCCCTAATGTGCCAAATTTGGCCCGTGGCAAGAGTCGGCCCGTTTTTGGCCTGTTAACACATTGTGCCGGTTCCAGCCCGTCCTATATTCCGGTCCATTAACGACCCATTATGCCTGTGACAGAATTAAGCCTTTGCTATCCTCCGGCCTGTTAACGGCCCGTTACCGTGCTGGGCCGATACCAATTACACCCGTTTACGACCCATGTAGACCCATTTATCTGATGGCCCGAGGCCCACTGATTCTACGGCCCTATTGGATGCCCATTTATCGACGGCCCGTAGTAGACCCATGGATCCTATGGCCTGTAGCAGGGTCAAGGTTACCACGATCCGTATATGTCCCGTGGTTGTTGCGGCCACTAGAAAACCAGGGAAAAAGAAGACTAGGAAATAAATAAGGACAAAACTAATTCTAGGCTATTAAGGCGATTGCACAGATTACATCCACTCGGCATCAAATATCACCACCAGTGCAAATATAGGGAACACCCTACACTATACAAAAATGGCTTACTTTTTTCTTTAGCCGGTGGCTGCACGTTAAGAACAAATTTTGTATTGCACCAAAACAAATTATAACTATAAAACAAAAGGAAGGTTGGCATAAAAGTTAACAGTCTAGAAGATAAATGCACCACCAGAAGTTCAAAAGCTTAGTTCATTTGACCTAAATGTTACATTTTCATGTTGTATTGTCCGATGGAGCACCATCACCTTCGCCTTCATTTCTCCTAGGCTCCTGAACAACATAGCAAATGTCTGATAGTCTGGTTTCAAAATCATGCATATCTTGACGACATCAAACAATGTCTCTCCTTGTTTCACAAAGGGTCTCTGTTAGGGAATGGACTTGTGTCTGGAGCACAGATACAACATTGTTTTGAGCTTGCATATATTGATCATGAGGCAGTTTGGACGAGATTGCCTTAACAACCAACCCAGTATTACGCAGGAATGTGCTTTTGGCACAGTTAGTGGACAGGTACTGACCCACTGTAGCAAGAGCTGACATTGCGGTTATAGTTGCCTCGCCACCTTCAGAAGGTGGCAGTTCCACCATTTTTTCCATAGCTCGCTGAAAAGTTGAGTTTTTACATTAGTAGTACCAGAATAGAAGATATTAAGGAGGCATCAAAACCAAACAAAATAGCTTTGTTCTATATACAGAACTTATTCTAGTGAACACATGTAAAATATTAGTTATATTTTATTGCATAGTACATAATAAAACCAGGTTCCAAACATATGACCATGTACCATCGCTATGTATTGTCTATTTCTTCACATTGTATTGAGGGCTAAGGATAAAGAGACGAATTTTATAATACGGTAAACATAGTATGACATCATTCATATCACAAAACAACTGAGAACAGACAAACAGGTAATTGTAACATTGTGTGGGTAAGTCCAGCACGGAACTAGATTACAGGTCAAGATCAAAGGAACATCACTTCTCTCTTTTAAAACTTGTAAGGTGGAATGATACGCTAAGAAAATTGTGTATAAAATTGAAAAGAGTAATAGACATTGCCTGCAAACCATGCAGTTCAAGGCACAAGTCAGAGTAAGTAGTAGTTAAAAGGCATGAGGATTAAGGACTTACAAACAGTGGCTTTGACTGATGTATTCATGCCCTTCTTCTTGCTAGTGTGACAGTCCTTGAAGATTTCCACAGCATTTGGTTCAGGTACTTTTTGGTCCCTACGGGCTTTCCTCTGCATTTGGAACAAGTCAATACAGATCTAATAATATGGTACAACGAAAAGAGTGAAACAACAGCTAATTACAAGAGCCTCGTGGTGTGCAATATAGCTACGAGATCCTATCGTCTGTTGGAATTTAACTTTCGTACGGTTGGCCTTGTTCTTTGAACAGTTCACCTATAAGAAGATAGATTTGTGTGGCACATGCGTAAATAGGACTTCAACATGTGATCTGATCACATATATAATGTACCTAATACTTCAGATCAGACAAGTGTTTAACGAGGCCTCTCCAGTCTTCATCCGATATATTTTCCACTGGAGATGTTTGGGCAAGTTCACTGTTAGCCTTCCCTTCAAAATGAGTTTTCCTCAAGTTATACCGATACTGTCATGGAGCAGACTTGAAAACATGGGTGCAAGCTTGTCTGGTTGCATCATCTTGGCTATCCAACTTGAACCTCATCTGTTGAAAATTATGGGAGTCTCATTATCAGAAACCCAGAAAGTATGGGACAAAGCAAGACGATATTACTAGTTTCCATACATGACCATACTTACAGATAAATGGTCGAGGAAGGTGTTTAACTGGGTTTCGTCTTTGTCATTTTTGTACTGAATCCTTGTTGGGAGGATACGTACATGACACCTAACGGCAACCTCTGCGTCTGATACTAACTTGGTTGACTCTGTAGCATCACATGGCCTTTTTAAACCTGCCTCAAAATGGATCTCCATTCTTCCTCCTCTAGATTTAGTTAACCTATCGAGCATTATCCCTGATGTTTGTTTCCTCTTGCGCCTAGGTGCTAGTCCAACAACGAACATAGGAGGTGTTAGTGTACATCAAACTGTGAGACTACATATAAAGAAGCATGCAACTGTAACTTGACTCCATCAACTACCCTCTTGCTGTTGAAGCTCACAAGGTTCATCTGATCTTGCCAACTCATCTTGTGTCAAGAGTGCTTGGGAAGTAGTGTCAGGTGGCAAGGGAGCTTAGGAACGTGCTACTAGCTCAGTTGACGCACGAGTAACTCGTGCAGCTGGTAGTACTGTGGAAGGTGTTGCAAGAACTAGGGTTGTCTCTGCTTGTTTGGTGGCAGTTTTTGTTTGGCTTTTTCTGCAGCTTGTGTAGCATGGGATACCCTGTTTGTAGAATTATCCGCTGGACTTTGACCTTCTATTGCACCATCAGTACCAGCAAAATTTGCAGGATTCTTTTGCTTCCCATTCGCTGCCATTCTGTGTTTCTTCCTCTTTATCTGTGCCATGTTATGTCAAGCCGACAAGAAAAACGAATAACAATTTAGTTCCTTGGAACTAATTGGTGCATGATACAGACGAACTAAACTTTGATGTTAGACAACCACATGATAGGAGGATGTAATATGTACGAAAAACAGGACGGAAGAGATAACCAGAACTATGATGTGTAACCTAAGGAGAAGACATTTTACTAAATTAGAAGCAATGCAATGGAAGGTACACAACATATGAAAGATGCTACAAATATCGCTCTACCAAGTTAACAGTGCCTCATCATAAATGGCGTTTAAACAAATGTGAAGCAGTACAAGAAATAAATCATATGCAAGATGGAAACAACATCACACTACCAAGTTAGAGGTCTCTCGTCATTAGTGCCATTGCATATTCACAGCATTGCATATTCACAGCTTATGATGTGTAAACTAAGGAGAAGGCATTTCAACAAATTAGAAGCAATGAGAGCTAGACACCATATGAAAGATGCAACGAATATCACTCTACCAAGTTAAAATTGTCTCGTCATAAGTGCCATTTCAATAATTTAGTAGTACAAGCTAGAAAATAATGTGAGATGTGACCTATATCACACTCCCAAGTCAAACATGTCTTATGATAAGTGATTGTTGCAAGTTACACAACAGTAGTAATTTGATGTAAGAACATGGTGTGATAGACAGATATTGTATGTTCTAGAAACAGGAACACGTATCTTATTCAAGTATAATGTGTAAAGTAAGCAGATGGAACTCAACAAAATTAGAAGCAATACAAGCTAAACATCACACATAACATGCAACCACATATAATAATGCCAAGTTAGAGGGAGCACCGGTGATGGTGCACTAGGGGAGACATGCTCATCATAAAAACAACTACATTGAGGGTCTATGCATGTGTTGTCTTGGAAATCATCTTGGGGGGTGGAGGAGTAGAATCTATAGAGGCCCTCCATTTGGAAGGAGCACCTTTATCTGCTGCCTTGCTAACTTCCTTCCGCTTTATTGATTTTGAATTGTCAAGTAAAACCGACAAGAAAAAGCAATAAAATTCTCTCTTCAGAACTCATTCATGCATGATACTGACAATCACTACTTTGATGTAAGGCAAACAAATGATACAAGGATGGAATATGTATGAAAAATAGAACGGCATGGCATGTTAACAACTGCTTCTGTAAACTAAGCAGAAACCATTCCAACAAATAAGAAGCAATGCAAGCTAGACACCACATGAAAGATGCAACCACTATGACTTTTCTAAGTTAAAAGCGTCCCATCATAAATGGAATTTCAACAAATTACAAGCAGCGCATGCTATAAATAATATGAAAGATGCAACTAATATCGCACTGCATATACTAAAGGTGTCTCATCATATTGATTGATGCGGGATACAAAAAAACAATAGATTTATGTAAGGACATGCTTAATAGACAGATGTACTATGTACTAAATACAGGAAGGCATGTCACATTAACAGGTATAATGTATAAGCTAAGTAGAATAGCACATGCAGTTTAGCCAGATTGGAAGAATTACAATCTAGACATCATATGCAACATGCAACCACATATCACGCTACCAAGTGAGAGCAAGAACCTGCAATGCCAGTGTAGGGGAAATGTGGTAATCAACTACAGAGCTACATTCACTATCTTCATCTAGCCTTGCTATTTCTTGAGAATCATGTCGGGAGGCTGACGCTGCATTCTTCAAATGAGGAGTAGTCCACTTGCCTGACTGCCTCATCATAAGTGATTGATGAGGGATACACAAGAACATTAGTTTGATGTAAGAATATGGTTAATAGACAGATGTCCTAGTATGTACCAAAAATAGAAATGCGTGTCATATTCAAAGGTATAATGTCTAAGCTAAGCAGATGCAATTTAACCAAATTGGAAGCAATACAAGCGAGACATCCGGCTGGAGTGGTGAGCATGATCATCTAGGACCTGAGAGCCTGGTGGGAGGTGGGCTGCTTTGCCACCATCGGGGTTTTTAGTTGGCTTCCACGTGATGCATGTCTTTGCTGGGCTTGTCACTGGCTCGGCCAGTGCTCTGACTAGCTATTTGTCTTCTGCTGCTCACGGATGTTGGTTCATGTAAAAAATATCTTTTCTTATCTTAATAAAGATCGACTTCGGCCTTTCGAATACAAGCTAGACACCATATGGAACAGGCAACCACATATGACACCGCGAAGTTAAAGCAAGCACCTGGGATGCTGGTTCATTGCGAGTGAGGTCATCAACTCCAGTGCTACGTTTACTGTCTCCATCTGCTGACACTGCACCCTTTATAGCGCTGTAACGTGTCGTGCCTACCCGCATACCAAGCTGGAGCAACTTCTCTCTTTTATTTTTTGCTTCTCTCCAGGCAGACTCTGAAATACCCTTGCATAAAAACACAATAGTGAGAGTATGGGTGAAGTGTGTGCAGAACTAGTGCACTGTAAAAGTAGAAGATAGCAGGTGCCTGAAAAATAAATGATATGTCGGGGGAAACTGACCCACGAACACCTATGGGGCCGGCGGACCGGGCCCCTTTCGGTTCGGTGGGGGGCGGAGGTTGCACAAAGAGCAGATCAAAGCGAAGCACACGAGCGGTTTACCCAGCTTCGGAGCTCTCCGGAGAGATAATACTCCTACTGCTGCTTGTCTGGCTATGTTATCTTGTGTTCTTGCTCTCGAGAGAGCGTGGTGTCTTTCTGGTTTACAAATGAGTCGAAGCCATCGAAACTCCGAACCTTCGAACCCTCTAACCCCCTCTACGTTGCGCATGGGCCTCCTTTTATACGCTAAAGGGATCACCGACAGGTGGCAACACAGAGGAGGGTAAAAACGTAAAAAGCAAGGTAGGTGATACAGTTGCTTGTACAGTGCACCCTACCTAACTCTGACGGCAGGGGACAAGGGCATTAAATGCCCGTCTGAGTCGCCCGAACAATGCAGAAAAGGACCGTTAGGGGCGCCACCGTTCGCCACGATGGCGATCTTGTCAGCTTCGCATGCCACTGCGCACCGCTGGCTGCACAGCCTCCCGCCACGCGCGCCCAGAGAGGCCCCCAGAGCGACACGTTGGTGGATGCGCTGGAGCGTGGGTGCAGAGTGGCCGCCTGCCGCGACAAGCACCTTGCCGCTGCTGCTATCTTGTCGGGCCCGGAGGCTTGTCGCTCACCGGGCTTCGAAGTACCTTGGTCAGTCTTCCCGGCAAGCTCCTCTTGCCGGGGTCTTGTCGCCTTGTTGGAGCGCGTGGCGCGTCGCGGCAAGTTCCTTAGAGTGCCTCGGTTGGCCTTCCCGGCAAGCTCCTCTTGCCGGGGCCTTGTATCCTGAGCTTAAATACTTTGTTCTTGAATGGCTCCAAGGGAACCTTGGAGGGTCTTTGGCGTTCGCCCGGCAAGCCTTTGCCGCGGGGTGCTGCAACTGCCCGTGCACAAGTTCGGGGTACTTGGGTACCCCTATTCTAGTACACCGACAGGAGCCCCCGGGCCTGGGCCAGACACGGTGCCGAGCGCTGTTGGCCCAGGCCCAAGACAGGGCACGGGCACACACGGGCTGGGCTACGCCAAATCTTGTTCCATATCCACCGCGCTCTCCCATAACGGCACGCGTTGAATGCGGCATCGTGGGAGAGATCGTGGGTGGTTGTTTATTCGGAAGGCCGAAACGTCCGCCCCGTCCCTCTTTATAAGCATAGGAAACAGGGGCAGTTCGTTCCCCCTCGCTGGTTGCTGCTACTCCTTCTTCACAAACTCCGCCGCTCCCCCCTTCTTCTCGAAGCCGAGAGAGCAGCGCTCCGCCCCCCCGCATTGTCACCAGCATCACCACGCCGTCGACCTTCCCCACCACCTCCGCCATGGCCCCGAAAGCCGACAAGGGAAAGGGTGTGAAGTCGGCCGAGGCGCAGCGGCTCGCGGCGCTACGGAAGGAGCGGGCGATCTTCACCCCCCAGCTCGGCGTGCAGGAGCTGAGGGAGTACTTCTACCTTTTTTGGGCGACGGAGACGCGTGCGCATCCGCGCACAAGGGTACTCCCGGCTGCTGCCTCGGAGTTGGCTCCAAATGGGTAACCGTTCTTCCCGCTATTCTTCTATTGCGGGCTCTGCCCGCCCTTCTCGGAGTTCTTCTGATATATTATGAACACATATGGCTTCCGCCTCCTTGACTTCACCCCCAATGCTGTCCTGACCATGGCAGTTTTCGCACACTTGTGCGAAAACTTTGTCGGAGTCCACCCTAGTGTTGCCCTTTTCCGCCACTACTTCATTCCTCGGGTAGAGAGAGGAGAGCCGCTTGCCGGAGAAATTGCCTGGGTCTCGAGAGTCGGCAAGAAGGAGGCGTACTTGGATGGTGAGCTCCGCAGCAAGTGGGAGGAGTGGAGAGCGGAGTGGTGCTGGATCGTCGAGGAGAATCCGCAGCCCTTCACCGCCGTGCGCCAAACTCCAATAGTGCGCGGCAATGACTGGAGCAACGTGGCCCCGGAAGACGAGAGGCTGAAGATCGCCATCACTAGGATTCTTCCCCTCAGGCTTGCCGGGCTCACCGTATGTGCTGTCGGGGCAGATTTCCTCCGCCGCCGCATTGCCCCCCTGCAGGAGAGGGGGAGGCCCGCCTGGGAATTTAAGAATTTGGCGGACATCATGAGGCTGCGGCCGGGCTTCAATTACAACTTCACCGTCTTGGAGTTGGATGCAATGCTCTTGGAATTATTTAAACGCGACCCCCAGCACCCATTCACACTGCCGAGGGGCGTAGTTCCTTTGTGCAATAACTCCTCGCTTGACCGGATCCGCGCCATGATGCCATTGTGCGATTCACACGGCATTGTCGCAACTTGGCAAGAGCCTGCGGATGATGTTGTGCGAACGTTCTTCGACACCTTGGAGGAAGTGCCGGTCCGCGCTGACGAGCAGAAGAGCCTCACCCGTGACACCACCGATGAGGAGCTGCAGCTCATCGCTACTAGGGCGGAAGAGGCTGCGGCCGCAGCTGCTGCGGGTGTGTTTGAGTTTACTGTGGAGGAGGCGGAGGCTGCAGAGGCGGCAAACCTTGCCAAGCGCGCGGAGTTCATGGGCGAGGAGGAGCCTGCCGGTTCCGAAGCCGAGCCGAGCGAGGCCGGCGAGGAGGAGGCTGAGCCTTCAGAGAACTTGCCGCAGGCGGAGCCCCCGGCCCCGCCAAGGAGGCGCCTTCGCAGGGCCGGGGACGCAGCGGGGCGGCAGCCGGCTCCACAGCCACCGAGCCACGCGACGCGCTCTACCGCGGCAAGCAATGTTGCCGCAGGAGCGCCTCACGCAACAGTGGCAACTGGAGCGGGATCTTCCCGGGCCACTGCCACTGCCCCCGCCAAGCGGGCAAGGGATCCTACTCCTCCACCTCACCGCACCGGAGGAGGGCCGGACTTTGATCTTTCCGCGCTCAGCTCCGACGAGGAGGAAGAAGAGTGAGTTTCTTTGGTGCTCTTGTAGTTCTTCAATCTTGCTGTTTATATCTTGTATCTGACTTGCTCCAATCTGGACTCCTTTCTTTTCAGGACGCTGGCCTAGAGAGCAGCGAAGAGGGCCAAAGCCGCGGTGATCATCATCGAAGATGACCCCACCTTGTCAATAGGGGGTGGGTCCGAGATCACCTTGACGGACCCGGCAATCACTCCTCAAAGCAGCCCCCACCACAGCCCCCAGCGTAAGTTCATAGTTTAACCTTCTGCTGCCGGGCGCGCTTGAGTGCTTTTTCCTTTGTTGATATTTTGCTTGTTGACTTGTGCAGGAGCAGAGCAGCTTCATCAGGAGCGCCCGGAGGCCGGTCCCGAAGTGCCACCTGCTTCGACTGCGTCGCCAAGGGAGGAGTCCCCGGCAAGGGAGTGCTCTCCGGCAAGGGGGGACTCCCCGGCAAGGGACGGCAATGCCGATCCTGCGGCGACCGAGGCCGCAACTGAAGATCTTGGCGCAGGTAATCCACTTGCCCAGAAACTTTCCCTTGGGTTCTGTTTCTTCCGTTTTTCCTTTCTTGGATTTTTGATTGATTTTCCTCCCTTCTTCGTTCTTCAGACCCATCTACGGCTGAGCCAATGGAGACAGAGGACGCCGGCAAGGAAGGTGCCGGTGCTGATGAGACCGCCGGCGAGGAGGCCGCCGGGGCTGCAGCTACGGAAGCCGGCGAGGGGTCGGTCGATCGCACTGATGACCCTGAGGCCGCAGGACCGCCGAGCGCTGCGCCGACCGCCGAACCCTCTGCCCCTTCTGCGGAGCCGGGCTCCGAGGAGCCCCAGCCCGGCGCCTACTTGAAGGCCGGCGACGACATCTTCATCAAGCTACCCTGGGCATCGAGCTCCAGGGCGCTAGTCGAGGGGGAAGCTTTTGACGGGGAGGTGCTCGCCTCTGCTGGACTGTCATTGGTTGACGCGCCGACAGCAGTAGTGGCGAGCCCGAGGAGGAGCAGCTGCTGCGGAAGCTGCTGTCACTCTACCGCGCCCAGCAAGCCAAGCTGGCTTCCTGGGAAGCGCTTGTCATGAAGGCGGGAGTTGACATGGAGAAGCGCGCAGAGGAGCTCCGGGGCCAAAATCAAGAAGCTCTCCGGTCTCTGGCGCAGGAGCGTGAGCGAGTCGACGAGGAGCGCACGGCCTTTCTTCTCGAGAAGGCCGAGGCTGAGGAGGAACAAAGGCTGGCCGCCGAGAAGCAGTCCGCGCAGGAAGGTGAACTAGTGCAGCGGAAGGCTCACCTCGACAGCTACGAGGAAGAGCTCGCCGAGCGCGAGCGAGCACTTGGCAGGGCACTCAAGGAGGCAAAGGATGCCGCGACAACTGCAGAGGCCGCCAATAAAGAGCTAGAGGAGAAGGTAGCGCGGCTGGAGGCCGATATTGGGAAGAGCGGCGAGGAGCTTGCCGCGCTCAAGCATGAGCGCGAGAAGGATGCTCCCGCCCACGGTGAGCTGCAAGGCCTTCTCGCTGAGAGGGGCAAGGAGCTCAGGGCCGCCAAGGATTCCAAAGCAGACCTGGAGCTGAAGCTGGCCACACTGACGCAGACGCTCGAGGCCGCCAAGGAGCGGGAGAAGACCTTGTCGGAGAAGGTCAAGGCCGACGCGGCGCTGCTGGAGAGCATTGCAGTTACCCAGAACTCGTTCAGAGACACTGTGGAGCACTGGACCGAGGGTCTGGTGAACATTGCCGCAGTCATCAACGAGGAGCTGGCGCAGCTGGGGATGGAAGACTTTGGGTATCCTTCCGACGAGAGTCTTCAACCTAGCGCCAAGCTCAGCCTATTCTTCAAGGGTGTGGCGACGGCACTCCAGCGGCTCCGGGAGAGGATCCCAAAGCAGCTGGCCGACGAGTCGCGCAAAATCTGCGCCGGGGTTCTCCAGAAGGTGCTGATGAAGGTAGCCCTCCGCAATCCAGGCCTCAGCTTCACCAACGTCCTCAGGTCCTTGCCGCCTGACGCCGATCTGGATGCACTCAAGGCCCTTGTCGCACCCATTGTGGACAAGGTGAGCGAGATCAAGAGAGTCGAGGGCGGACGCGTAGATTAGGCTGCCCATTCCTTCTTTTCCCTTGTCGCTGCTGATCATGTTATGAAAACAGTCTGTTAGAGCTGCGACAAGTTATCTTGTAATATAACTTTATTTCTGTTATCAATTGCAATGTTATTTCCTCTACTAGATTCCTTACCCTACGCTTCTAGGGAACTTGTCGGCGCAGGCGCCCGAGCCGCGAGCGCTGAGTGCGGAACTTCAGCAGCCTGCTGGCGGCGCTGCTTCCGACAAGAAACCTTGTCGCGACTAGATGCAGCACACTTAAGCTGTTGAGCGGACTCGAAACAAAGTAAGAGCACAACTAGCCACGAGTTGGTTCCTCCGCGCACAGGTTTTCCATACAAAGCAAGGTCGTTCGAGGAAGATAACTCTAAAAATTTAAAAACTGATTGCTCAAACTTTGGCAACTTAGCTTTTCTGTCGTTTGCTTCCCGGCAAGGCAAAACTTTTGCTTTGAACGACGCCTGGTCCACACCACAACCTTCTCCTTCCCCCCCGGCAAACATGTGTGCGAGGGAACCTTCTTTTCCTTTAAAAGAAAAAGAAAGAAGAGAAAATAATAATATGGAGCTCTCCGGCTCGTTACTGCTTACCGGATGTAGGTGCTGCACAAAGTGTCAGATAATCGCATGCAAGAAAGGAACTAACGCATGAAATGGACAAGCTGTGCTGAGCACATGGGCTTTTACTTATGCACGAGATCTGCGCCCGGCTTTGTACAAAGGATTACATGCAACAGCGGCAAGACTTGTACAAAAGGTGGTTGCCGGAATAGGTTCCGCAACCGCGCCTTACGGGAAAAACTTACGAAGATGTTCTATGTTCCAGGAGTTGCTCACCGGAATGCCATCTTCGGTCTCAAGGCGGACAGCGCCGGGCCTTGTGACTCGTCTCACCCGGTAAGGGCCTTCCCACTTCGGCATCAACTTGTTGGAGCAGACTGCCCCTCAGCATAAGGCTTGCTGGAACAGACTGCCCCTCAGCATTCTTGGTGTTGATTTTGGGGACTTTCTTGGCGGCGGCTTCGGGGAGCTCTGCCGGAAAGTAGTCACCAGAAATCAACTTCCTCTTCTTGCTTTGTCCAGTTGATGGTGTTACGGATGGTTGAGTCAACTTAAGCACAAAGATCCCTGGTTCCACAGGTAACTTTAGTGCGGCGCACTTTGACAAGCCATCAGCAATGTCATTCTGAGCTCTTGGGATATGCCCCATCTGTAGGCCGTCAAAGTGCTCTTCTAGCTTCCTCACTTCATCGACATACGCTTCCATCAACGGACTCTGGTAGTTCTTGTTCACTTGTCGGACGACAAGTTGTGAGTCACCCCTGACAATGAGCTTCTTGATCCCAAGGTCTGCTGCGATTCTGAGACCGGCAAGCAATCCTTCATACTCTGCAGTATTGTTGGTTGCTTGCTCTTTGGGAAAGTGCATCTGGACTATGTACTTGAGGTGCTCTCCGGTTGGTGCGACAAGCAGCGCGCCCGCACCGGCGCCTTGCAGCGAGAAGGCACCATCAAAGTACATCAGCCACTCTTTGCTTGCCTCTTTGACGGGGATGCTTGTTTCTGGAATTTCTTCATCTGGGGTTGGCGTCCACTCTGCTATGAATTCTGCCAATGCTCCGCTTTGGATAGTTGAAGTGCTCTCAAACTTGAGGCCAAAGCTTGACAGTTCCAGCGCCCACTCGACAATCCTGCCTGTTGCTTCTGGATTTTGCAGTATCCTCTTCAGCAGAAAGCGAGTGACGACTGTGATCTCATGTGCTTGGAAGTAATGGCGCATCTTTCTCGAGGCCATGAGGAGGCCGAAAAGCAACTTCTGCACACCAGAGTACCTTGATCTAGCCCCCTGCAGAAGGGAACTGACAAAGTAAACTGGGTGCTGCACCATTCTCCTTGGCATCTTATCATGCTCCTGCGCAAACTCATGTTTGTCGGGACCAGAGCTTGTCGGCGAAGCCCCCTGCTTGTCGCTGGATGCATCTGCCATGGTTGCCGGCTCATCATCTGCCTCTCTCTCCGCCACTAACGCAGCACTAACCATTTGATTGGTTGCCGCTATATATAGCAGCAACTTCTCTTGCGGCTTAGGTGCGACAAGTGTTGGAGTGGAGGATAGGTATCTTTTCAAGTCCTGCAGCGCAGCCTCCGCCTCCGGAGTCCATTTCATTGGACCTGCCTTTTTCAAAATTTTGAAAAATGGCAGGGCGCGTTCGGCAGATCTAGAGATAAACCTGCTGAGAGCAGCCACGCAACCGGCAAGCCTTCGTTCATCCTTGACGCGCTTTGGTGCTTCGATCTGCTCAATGGCCTTGATCTTGTCGGGATTGGCTTCAATTCCCCGCTGAGACACGAAGAACCCGAGAAGCTTGCCGGAAGGGACTCCAAATACGCACTTCTCGGGGTTAAGCTTGAGGTTGATCTTGCGCAGATTTGCAAATGTCTCGTCTAAATCTTGAATTAGGGTCGCCCTGTTCTTGCTCTTGACCACTATGTCATCCATGTAGGCTTCCACATTTCTGTGCATCTGCGGTTCAAAAGCGTGGTGGACTACCCTTGCGAATGTTGAACCAGCATTCTTCAAACCGAAAGGCATCCGTACGAAGCAGTACGTGCCACACAGGGTGATAAATGCAGTTTTCTCTTCATCTTCTTCTGCCATGAAGAGCTGATGGTATCCTGAGTATGCATCAAGAAATGAAAGAAAATCACATCCGGCCGTGGAGTCAACAATCTGGTCAATACGCGGCAAGGGAAATGGGTCTTTGGGACAAGCTTTATTAACATAAGTGAAGTCAATACAAAGTCTCCATTTCCCGTTAGCCTTGCGCACAACAACAGGATTGGCCAACCACATGGGGTGGAGTACACCTCTGACAAGGCCTGCTGCTTCCAACTTCTTGATTTCTTCTGCTATGAATTCTTGGCGCTCCACTGCCTGCTTCCTGACTCTCTGCTTGATGGGCCGTGCATGAGGACAGATGGCAAGGTGGTGCTCAATTACTTTCCAGGGAACACCGGGGATATCAGACGGTTGCCATGCAAACACGTCGACATTCGCCCGCAGGAAAGCAACGAGCGCACTTTCCTATTTAGGGTCAAGAGTGGCACTGATGGTGAAGGTACCACCAGCGCCATCCTCCTTGGCGGACACCTTCTTGGTCTCAGGTGGAGCTGCCATTGCCTTCTTACACTTGCCGGTGGAGCTCGATGGTGCGTCCTCGACGGTAGCGCAGCACTCCGAAGAGGTGCGCTTGTCGGAGTGGGCATCAGAGCTCTTGCCAGACTTGGTCTTCTTCTTCCCCCCGGGAGCTTCAGCGGCAAGTGTCTTGCATTCTGCTGCGGCTGCTGCTTCCCGGTAGATCTTGTCGGCACAGATAAGAGCATCCTTCTTGTCACCAGGGACAGAGATGACGCTTATTGGGCCTGGCATTTTCAGTACGTTGTACGCATAGTGAGAGGCTGCCATGAACTTGGCGAGTGCTGGACGGCCAAGGATTCCGTTGTAAGGTAATGGAAAGTCAGCAATGTCAAACGTGACCCTCTCAGTCCTGAAGTTCAGCTCACTACCAAATGTTACCGACAACGTGATCTTTCCCTTTGGCTTGCTCCTTCCCGGGTTGATTCCTTGAAATGTGCCGGTCTCTTCGAGCTCGCTGTCAGGGATCTGGAGCTTCTGGAGCACCGCGGAGGAGATCAGGTTCAAGCCGGCCCCGCCATCAACTAGCATCTTAGTGACCTTGAGGTTGCGGATTGTTGGTGAAACCAACATCGGCAAGCACCCGACCGCAGTTATGCGATCCGGGTGGTCCTCAATATCAAAGATGATAGGCATGCTGGACCATTTCAGAGGCTTGCGTGACTCGACGGGTGGTTCTGCTGCATTAACTTCTCACACCCACTGCTTGAGCTGGCGGTGCGAGGCATGCAGAGAAGCACCACCGTCAATGCACAGGACCTCTGTGGCTTTCTGGAACTCCTGCTCATCAGTCTCCTCATCATCCATATCTTCATCGTCGCCGTCATCTTCATCCTTGTCGCGGCCGCGAGGAGGTCTGTCCCCTTGCCGCTGCTTGGCTTTGCCACGGCGTCCTCCTCGACCGGGACGTTTCTTGCCGGATCCACCAGCTCCTTCCTGGGCCTTCTCCTTGTCGCGCCGCTCGTATTCAGCTTTCTGCTGCTCAACAAGCTGCTCAACTTTCTTACAGTTCTAGAGATCATGGCCCTTGGTGCGGTGAATCTTGCAATACTGCTTGTTGGTGCCATCCTGCTTGTCGGCGACCGCCACCTCCACGGTAACCTCCTTACCGGAGTCACCAGCTTTGGCTTCCTTGGCGCCACCACCGTTGCCGGACTGCTCAACAACTAGCACTTCTTTACCTTTCCTCCTTCTGTTGTTCCGCCGCCGGTTTTTCCTTGTCGGGGCAGCATCTTCGCTGTCAGATCCTCCCGCTCCTATATTTTCTCCGGGGAGTCTCCTCCCTTCTTCAGCACGTGCACACTTGTCGGCCAGTGCATATAACTCACTGACGTCCCTGACCTTGCTCATCGCCATTTCCTCCCGCATCCTGCGGTTTCGCACATTCTGATGGAACGCGCTGATCACCACGGCAGGGTGGACATCTGGGATGTTGTGCTGCACACTGCTGAATCTCTGAATGTACTTGCGCAGGGGCTCTCCTTCCTTCTGGGCAAGCAGATGAAGATCACTCTCCTGGCCATGAGGCTTGTGTCCGCCGGTAAAGGCGCCGACAAACTGATGGCACAGATCAGCCCAAGAGGATATGGAGTTGTCCGGCAAGTGCATGAGCCAGGATCTGACATTGGGCTTGTGTACCAGCGGGAAGTAGTTGGCAAGGATCTTGTCATCTCGTCCCCCGGCAGCTTGTACCGCAATGGTGTAGATGCTGAGGAACTCTGACGGATGCATCTTGCCGTCGTACTTCTCCGGTACGTCTGGCTTGAAGTTCTTTGTACTGGGCCACTAGACTTGCCGCAGCTCACGAGTGAACGTAGGACAACCTACCGCGTACGGCAGATTTCCTGGTTCCCCTGGCGCATGCATGTCAACAGAGGGCCCAGCGCGCTTGTCGGATTGACGTCGCGCTTCTCTTCGGCGCTCGATGCGGGTTCGAGCGTCTTCTTGTTGTCGATCATGAAGAACTTGGCGCTGATCGCGACGAGCTCATGGATCCGACGATGCAGTGGAGTCGCTGTCGAGGTGGATCCGGCGAGTCGGCGATCTTGGCCTTCGGGGCGGTGATTGCATGGTAGTTGCACCTCCGTCCGTTTCGTCGCCACCGGCTCGCGTCCGGCGGTCCTGCCGCGGCGGCGACGCGCTCGGCTGCCGTGGAGTGTCGCCGTTGGCGTAGTTGATGAGACTCTGAATGGTAGCCCTCCATTCGTCGATCTTGTCCGACGTCGGAGGGTAATCTAGGAGAAGTTGAGCTCGCGCCAAAGCTTCTGCTGGAGTGGTGGGTGGCAGTGGCGGACGGCGCGAGGAGCGGGACGTGCTCGAACTTCTAACTATGTTAGAAGGAGCAGTATCCCGTCCAGGCGACCGTGCCCTGCTTGTGCCAGCATGCTGGCGTGCATGCTGGTCTTGAACGTCCCGAGATCCACCAGCTTGATCTTGGCCCAGCGGACGTATGGCGCTGCGAACACCATGATGCTGTTGGTCCCGCGCCTCCTGAGACGGGCGCAGTGCGCGTACGGACGCCGAGGTCTGTGCTGCCTTGTCCTTGGACTTGGCAGCACTGTGAGCACCCTCATCGACGGCTGTTCTTCCGTCGGCGTCCAGTCCACCACCCGTTTGCTACAACGATGGCGGAAACGACATGGACGGAGCGGCTACCGCCGAAGTCTTCTTCTTCGGTGGCATGTTGATGAAGGGAATGAAGATCTAGCTCGTGTGAACACCGGATCAGGTTCACACAATCTCGACGCCCCCTCCCTGGCGCGCCAAATATGTCGGGGGAAACTGACCCACGAACACCTATGGGGCCGGCGGACCGGGCCCCTTTCGGTTCAGTGGGGGGCGGAGGTTGCACAAAGAGCAGATCGAGGCGAAGCACACGAGCGGTTTACCCAGCTTCGGCGCTCTCCGGAGAGATAATACTCCTACTGCTGCTTGTCTGACTATGTTATCTTGTGTTCTTGCTCTCGAGAGAGCGTGGTGTCTTTCTGGTTTACAAATGAGTCGAAGCCATCGAAACTCCAACCTTCGAACCCTCTAACCCCCTCTACGTTGTGCATGGGCCTCCTTTTATACGCTAAAGGGGTCACCGACAGGTGGCAATGCAGAGGAGGGTAAAAACGTAAAAAGCGAGGTAGGTGATACAGTTGCTTGTACAGTGCACCCTACCTAACTCTGACGGCAGGGGACAAGGGCATTAAATGCCCATCTGAGTCGCCCGAACAGCGTAGAAAAGGACCGTTAGGGGCGCCACCGTTCGCCACGATGGCGATCTTGTCAGCTTCGCATGCCACTGCGCACCGCTGGCTGCACAGCCTCCCGCCACGCACGCCCTGAGAGGCCCCCAGAGCGACACGTTGGTGGATGCGCTGGAGCGTGGGCGCAGAGTGGCCGCCTGCCGCGGCAAGCGCCTTGCCGCTGCTGCTATCTTGTCGGGCCCGGAGGCTTGTCGCTCACCGGGCTTCGAAGTACCTTGGTCAGTCTTCCCGGCAAGCTCCTCTTGCCGGGGCCTTGTCGCCTTGTCGGAGCGCGTGGCGCGTCGCGGCAAGTTCCTTAGAGTGCCTTGGTTGGCCTTCCCGGCAAGCTCCTCTTGCCGGGGCCTTGTATCCTGAGCTTAAATACTTTGTTCTTGAATGGCTCCAAGGGAACCTTGGAGGGTCTTTGGCGTTCGCCCGGCAAGCCTTTGCCGCGGGGTGCTGCAACTGCCCGTGCACAAGTTCGGGGTACTAGGGTACCCCTATTCTAGTACACCGACATGATAGGAGACATATGATAGCTCTACAACATTGCATGGCAAATAAATTTAGATTCTACTCCGTATGATTTTGTAATATATGAGCACAGGAAATGTAGGTACTCCTCCAGCACACCGCCACATGTGGTCATATCAAGATAACAATCAACTGAAAATAAATAGGTCAGTCGATTTTTTTAATAAACCGTTTGATCTATAAGGAATGGGCAGATGGCCTTCGTCTACCTCCCGCCAGTCATTGTTGACGATCTTTCTTGAACCGCCAGCGACCACCGGCCCAGACCCCTGCCTCCGCCACCCCACCCTCCCCTCGACCTCACACCACCGCTGTGCTTGGCAGCACCCCCAGGAAATCCCGTTAATCCCGGCCGACCTCCAGATTGGGTGCCAGTAGCTCTAGGCCCCACACGCCCCTAAGATAAACACCAAGGCGCTGCTTCCCCGGCGTAATAGGCGGACTAGCTCTTGTAACACTGGGGAATGCTTCCGTTAATTGGGAATCAACTAACCAGGAATTGAAATTCAGGGGGCGATGGACCTCTAGCTGAGGTGAAATAGTATATGAGGAGAAACCTTGTGCATTGCGAGTTACTAGGAACATCTAGTATCAAGAAGAAGCGGTCAATTAGTGTCTTCTGTGGGATGAATATCATGCAAGCGGACACGTAAGATTTGCACGAATAAGGGAAGAGCAGTACCCTTATCGGTTGCTAGTGTGGTCTCCTCCATATGTCGCGGCGATCTTCTTTTTTCTCCGGGGGGAACCAATGTTTTGAAGAACGGTGGATCCTTGGACAAACCCATGGCCAAATTGTTGACTGTGTTGACATGGCCGTATATCGGTGGACGGGAAGCAGATCCGAGGCAGTGAAGGACGGCGTAGCTGGAACAACTCCGGTGCGGTGGACGGTGGCAAAGTTGGAGCGGCAGTGGTGAGGCGCAGGACGACGTGGTTGAACTGGCTCGGGTACGGACGGCTCGGCTTTGACTTCAACTACTAGCCATGGAGGTCGTTGCGGTTGAGGTTGCGGTGGACGACGACGTCGGGGTATCGGCTCCAGCGTGATGGAGGAGGGTGACGGTTGATGGGGTGGGATGGGGTGGCGGACGAAGGACGCGGGGGTTTCACAGCTGGTGGAGAGGTAGTTTTTGCGCCCACGGAGTACGAATGGGGAATCAGACGGGTGGGCGGGGGGAGGGGGGAGCTAAGGGAGAAACATGTTTTGGTATGGGACACACTTTTTTGTCTTTTTTGAACAAAAGATGGGACGCGCTTGTTTGAAATTTGGGGAAAGTACAAACTTTGCCCCCCTCTTAAATTTCAGAACTACTGTGGGTCGGGGGTAGGATGGTAATCCCAGGTGTCCCAAATAGTGGGCGGGAGTGATTTCGGCCGTGCGCATGTGTGCTTAGGCGGCCATTGTGTATGAATGTTTTTCGGAGGCGGTTGCATGGCGTCTAGATGAAGCTACAAACCTACCCCGGTTTAGAACTTTGGACGTCGTGCCGGTAGGTTTCATGGGTCGGAGTTATTAGAAAAGTAATTTCTTTGTACTACCAAACATTGGTCTCACACTGTGTCGGGCGAGTAGAGGCTCTTTTGGCGCTTTGTTCAAAAATTTTAAACACAAGCATTCACGTTTAGAGTACTCTTGAACATTGAGGATTGACCTAAATAGACAACGTTAAATTTGACCATGTATGTTTGAAAACCTCATTAAATTATCCGCTTCTTTTTGAAATTTTGACACTTGAAAATCCTATAACTATGATTATTTTGGAATGGAGGAGCTAAATTTGAATCTATTTTGTACACAACTACATATGCTATTATGTACAAAATCAGAGCAAAGATTGGTGCCCCCATAATTTAGGTATGATTTACAAATGCCATGATATCAAGTTCAAATAATTGAATGGACTTCATGTTGAATTCGATTTTTTTAAACCACCTTAAGTTGAATTCAAATGTATGCCAGTTCATAGGTAGCTATTTTTAATGTTCATTGTGTAACTTTTGTATGTATAATGTGCTTTACACACACAACATGAACTATACTACCTTTTATATTCGATTGCTAAAGCGATGCATTGTCTGGAGTTCAAAATACTAACTACGTGGATCAATTGTGTCGAATAATAACATAGACATGCTCAAATTCGATAGAATCTAGATGTCTGATGGATCAATGACCGTTCCTTACACGAATTGCAAATATCATGATCCCATCCTAATATTTGGATACAATTTATATCTTTAATCAATGTGTACAACAGTATTTTACGTGTAGTTTCACTCTCCATCGGTGGTCTCTCACACATGCTCACACTCTCTCCCCCGAGGTGTCTTTCTCGCAGACATGCTCTCGATATAACCCTCCCTCCCTCTCGTAACCATTTACGACTGTTTTCACTAACCTTTATCACAAGCACTCTTCCTCTCGCAAGCATACACACGCACAATCCCCATCGACCCTTTCTATATACATAGACATGCCTACGTGTCTCCTGTATGCACATTATCTTTAGGCCTGTGTCTCACACATTGTCTCACACCTCTCTTCCTAATTGACGAGTATGATTCTAGTAGAGCATTCTGTAGGATGCCCCTTAAAGTTAGGTTGGATGAATAGTAATATCATAGATAAAGGGGTTACCTTAGTCCGAGAACCTAGGGTTACAAATCCTAGCTGGCTTTGTCAGTGGACACAGAGTCCTTCACAACTCTGCTATCTTTGTCTGTACGACTAGTCATCCATGGGTCTCCCTAAATGTGTCACGGGCTGACCAATGTGGCGCAGGACGGAACCGAATGAAGGGACTCACCTCGACCCACCGGACCTCATGCGGTGACACACCCTCTGCCCCCACGTCTCATTATCTTCTCACAACCACATATACCAACAAAGACACCACACAAAAAAATTCTCCTAGTGCCTCTATCCCCTCCCCCCTTGCATATACACACTCAAGGGAATCTCTTGCAGTGACGTCATATTCGTCTCTCTCTCTTT
>NC_041391.1:438525542-438544956 GCF_002162155.2 Triticum dicoccoides | reverse complement strand
CTCTCGAATATGTAATACACACACATACCTCTCTAGGCCCTGCCAAATGCATCAACTACACATTCACACATGTTACATCACGTACCCCATTGATCTAAAAACCCCTCTCTTCATGTTTATTTCGCATACAACATTCCTTTTGAATAAAGTGTGTCCAAAAAAATATTTTAGAATTTCTACATATATACAACATTACAAAGTTATATGGACGAGTATGAACGCTAATTTGCATTGCATGGTGCCTAGAATGATATTTTTATACTATATATAAAGTTAGTCATAATAAAGAGAAACAAAGAGAATCTCTCTCTCCATCGCATACCCCCCCTCTACGCCCTTTCACGTACGCACACAAACTATTGACAATCCCCAAGTGCAGGGAAACATCATAGCAATTCCCAATGGTGGAAGTGATAAGTATGGAGTGTCAAGCCCACATGGACCTAAAGGTAAGATCAATATTCTCTCAAGTCCTATCTGCCACTCATATGACTCTACGTACACCGAACGTTTTCTTCCAACTAGAAATGAGAAATAAAACTACATTGTGGGTATGAAGAGGATAACTTTGCATGATATCAGAGAGCTAAAACATAAAAGTAGGTGTTGTTATCATAAAGTTAGAATATATTACTAAATATTATAAATAGAGAGTGTGGAATAATGATGGGTCAGTGTGCGGAATTATCCTAGGCAATTGTTAACAAGACCGGTAATTATCATTGCAATTTCATATGAGGGAGAAGCGTAAGCTAACATACTTTCTCTTCTTGGATCATATGCACTTATGATTGGAAATCTAGCAAGCATACGCAACTAGTAAAGATCATTAAGGTAAAACCCAACCATAGCATCAAAGCATCAAGTCCCCTTTATCCCATACGCAACAACCCGCTTACTCGGGTTTATGTTTCTGTCACTCAAGCAATCCACTATAAGCGAATCCTAAATGTATTGCAACACCCTACAGCGGGAATCCCTCACCCTTGCACGACACGGAGGGCACAATAGCACAACACCAAAATAAAATGTACAACTCATACAAATCTATATCATCAATCAACCCAAAGACAAAGGATATCTACTCAAAACATCATAGGATGGCAACACATCATTGGATCATAATATGTGGCATAAAGAACCATGTTCAAGTAGGGATTACAGCGGGGTGCGGGAGAGTGGACCGCGTAAAAGAGATTAGGATGGTGATGTTGATGAAGACAATCACCGCGGTGATGATTCCCCTCCTGATGGCACTCCGGCGCCACCAAGAGAGAGGAGGAGAGGTTCTCCCCCTTGTGCTTCCTCCTCGATGCCCCCCTAGATGGGGAGGAGTTCTCCCTCTTGTCCTTGGCCTTCATGGCGATGATGGCCCCTACAGGATCCTCCTCCATGGCCTCCAGTGATGATGTCCCCCTCCGGCAGGGTGCCAGAGAGGGCCTTGATTGATTTCTCATGGCTACAGAGGCTTGCGGCAGTGGAACTTCCGATCTAGGTTTTTTCTGGGGGTTTCTGTATTTATAGGAATTTTTGGCGTCGGTTTCACGTCACGGGGTGGGGGGTGGGGGTCTCCGAGTAGTCCACGAGATAGGGGGCACGCCCAAGGGGGTAGGGCGCGCCCTCCACCCTCGTGGACGGCTCGGGACTCTTCTGGTCCATCTTCGATGCTCTGTGGGCTTCTTCTGGTCCATAAGAAATCGTCAAAATTGGCACGCCAATTGGACTCCATTTGGTATTCCTTTTCTGTAAAACTCAAAAACAAGGAAAAAAACAGAAACTGGCACTGAGCTGTAGGTTAATAGGTTAGTCCCAAAAATCATATAAAATAGCATATAAATGCATATAAAACATCTAAGATGGATAATATAATAGCATGAATACTTCATAAGTTATAGATACGTTGGAGACATATCAACATCCCCAAGTTTAGTTCTTACTCGTCCTCGAGTAGGTAAATGATAAAAGAAATAATTTATGAAGTGTGAATGCTAGCAGGTGCACAAGTTTGATCAATGATAATTTCAATCTCCTTTTCTAGCATCATTATATGTCATAACAGTAGCTCATCTCATAATACTTTTCATGATCAAGTAAAAAGCTATTCACATGTTAAAGTATAGATCATAAACTTTCTTGAAAATAACAAACAGTGCTCTTAGTCATCAAACAATTGCAATTCATCTTATTTTCGGGAAGGGTCTATGTAAGAGCTTTGATTCAGCAAACTCCACCTACTCAACTATCATTTAATCTTTCACAATTGCTAACACTCATGTGATATTTATGGGTTCAAAGTTTTAATCAGACATAGAGAAAGATAGGGGCTTATAGTTTCGCCTCCCAACCTTTTACCTCAAGGGTAATGTCAACAATAATAATTTATGAAAACCTACATCCAAGTGGATATATATATCCGGATCGCTCCAACACAAAGTGCTTTCCAAAGGAAAAAGTGTAAAAAGGAAAGGTGATGATCACCATGACTCTTGTATAAGGGTAGAAGATAAAAGTAAAAGATAGGCCCTTCACAGAGGGAAGCAGAGGTTGTCATGCACTTTTATGGTTGGATGCAAAAAATCTTAATGCAAAAGAACGTCACTTTATATTGCCGCTTGTGATAAAGACCTTTATTATGCAGTCCGTCGCTTTTATTTCTTCCCTATCACAAGTTCGTATAAAGCTTATTTTCTTCGCACTAATATATCATATATATTTAGAGAGCATTTTTTATTGCATGCATCGATGACAACTTACTTGAAGGATCTTACTCAATCCATAGGTAGGTATGGTGGACTCTCATGGAAAAACTGGTTTAAGGGATGTTTGGAAGCACAAGTAGTATTTCTACTTGGTGCAAAGAATTTGGCTAGCATGAGAGGGAAAGGGAAGCCCAACATGTTGGATGATCCAAGACAATATAACATTTTGGATATAGGAAAACATAACCCATTAAGTTGTCTTCCTTGTCCAACATCAACCTTTTAGCATGCCATATTTTAATGAGTGCGCACAATTACAAAAGATGTCCAAGATAGTATATTTATATGTGAAATCTCTCTTCCTTCAATATTCTTTCATGAATTGTTCAAGTGACCAATTCTGCGTTTGCTAACTTTTAATAAGTTTACTACCTATACTTATTCTGTTTGAAGTCATTACTCCCCATGGTATAAGCATATGAAACATATATAAATTCAGATTTATGATATTCAATTCATTCAACCATTTACTCATAGGATATATGTGAAGGACGTGAGTAAATGACAAACTACTCCAAAAAGATATAAGTGAAGAACACTGAGTAGTCAAATAATTAACTAGCCATGGGAGGATTATTTTTCATTCAAGATTTCAGATCCAATGATTTTATTCAAACAGAAAGTAAAATTGAAAATATGCTCCAAGCAAAACACATATCATGTGACGAATAAATATATAGCTCCGAGTAAGGTATACCGATAGTTTTGAAGACGAAAGAGGGGATGCCTTCCGGGGCATCCCCAAGCTTAGGCGCTTGAGTCTTCTTTGAATATTACCTTGGGGTGCGTTGGGCATCCCCAAGCTTAGGGTCTTTCCACTCCTTATTCTCCTCATATCGATATCTCACTCAAAGCTTGGAAACTTCAATCACACAAAACTTAACGGAACTTCGTGAGATAGGTTAGTATGATAAAGAGTAATCCATTCACTTTGGTACTGTCAAAGACAAGGTTCATAATTGTCCTCACCAAATTCCTACTGTAACATACCATTTTTACAATTTATATTAAGAAATATAAGCCATAGAAACTATAAAACAAGCAAACTATGCAATGAAAACAGAATCTATCAGAAACATAACAGTCTGTAATGGTCTGAACAGCAACCATACTTCTGCTACTCCAAAAATTATGAAATAAATTGGTGGACAGGAGGAATTTGTCTATTAATCTTCTGCAAAAAGAATCTACTCAAAATAACTCTTCTATAAAAAATGGTAGCTAATCCCGTGAGCCCAAAGTTTCTGTTTTTTTACAGCAAGATCACATTAACTCTCACCCAAGTCTTCCCAAAGGTCTTACTTGGCACTTTATTGAAACAAAAAGCTATAAAACATGATTACTACAGTATGTTAATCATGTAAAAACACAAAAACAGTAAGGGTAAATATTGTGTTGTCTCCCAACAAGCGCTTTTCTTTAATGCCTTTTAGCTAGGCATGATGATTTCAATGATGCTCACATAAAAAATGAATTGAAACATAAAGAGAGCATCATGAAGAATATGACTAGCACATTTGAATCTAACCCACTTCCTATGCCTAGGGATTTTGTGAACACATAATTTATAGGAACAAGAATCAACTAGCATAGGAAGGCAAAACAAGTATAACTTCAAAACTTTAAGCACATAGAGAGGAAACTTGATATTATTGCAACTCCTACTAGCATATATTCCTCACTCATAATAACTTTCAGTAGCATCATGAATAAATTCAACAATATAACCATCACATAAAGCATTCTTTTCATGATCTACAAGCATAGACATTTTTCTACTCTCCACATAAGAAAAATTCTTCTTATTCGGAATAGTGGGATCACTAATTCCTAAAGTTGACACTATTCCAAACCTGCTTTAGATGATAGTATTATTCATACTCCAAAAGATATAATTGAATTTCATGGAGCATTCCACAATTAATATAGACTAAACAATATCCAAGCTCAAAATATATAAGTGAAGCACATGAATCATTCTGTAAAACCATACTCAAAAGATATAAGTGAAGAACATGAAGCATTCTATAAATCAATGAAGGGATATCTCATACTAGCATGGTTCCTAAAGAAAAAGAAAAACACAAGGGACACAAATCATGTGAACAACACAAAAACCGAGGTATACAGATAATTGTTGAAGAAGAAAGATGGGACGCCAACCGGAACATCCCGAAGCTTAGATGCTTGAGTATCCTTGAATTATTTACTTTGGGAGCCTTGTGCATCCCCAAGCTTGAGCTCTTTCCTCTGTTTATTCTTCTCACATCGGTAACTCCTCGTTCTTCGAACACTTCATCCACACAAAACATAACAAAAACTTTGTGAGATCCGTTAGTATAATAAAGCAAATCACTATCTTTAGGTACTGTTGCAAACTCATTTCAATTTAATATTAGCAATTTATCTACTGTATTCCAACTTCACCATGGTTCATACCCCCCGATACTACCCATGGATTCATCAAAATAAGCGAACAACACATAGAAAACAGAATCTGTCAAAAACAGGACAGTCTGTAGTAATCTGGAAATTTAGTAAACTTCTGTTACTCCAAAAATTCTAAATAAAATATGACAATTTAAATAATTTGTACAGAAGTAATGTGCAAAATGTTACAGACCCATTTGACTTTCCAGTAAAATATGTGAATTCACGCGCTACAGCCAAAGTTTTTGTTTTTGTACTGCACATAGTAAACAAGCAATCTAATCATCCTAAAACCAAAGCTTGGCACATTATTTTTCTAATAGAAAGGATATATACGACGGGATAATTATTTACCGAGAAACTTCCATGAAAAATTCTACATTGTTTCCATGAGCATGAACACATGTGCTCAAGGTCGACCCTCAGTTCTTCAATGCATAACCTTCCAATCACTTCTCTTATTGAAAAACTTTTTAGGCATGAGAGGCAAGTAATTTTTTGTATTTTCATTATTTTAATTTTTTTGTATGTTTCACCCACAATTAAACATAAAAAAAGTAAAAACAAAATCTAATTAGTGAAGAAAGCAAAAAAGCATACACGAGAATATCAACCCCACGCTAATGCTCCCCGGCAACGGCGCCAGAAAAGAACTTGATAATCCCCAAGTGCAGGGAATCATCATAGCAATTCCCAATGGTGGAAGTCATAAGTATGGAGTATCGAACCCACAAGGAGCTAAAGGTAAGATCAATATTCTCTCAAGTCCTATCTGCCACTGATACGACTCTACGTACACCGAACGTTTGCTTCCAACTAGAAACGAGAAATAAAACTATGTTGTGGGTATGAAGTAGGTGTTGTTATCATAAAATTAGAATATATTACTAAATATTATAAATAGCGAGTGTGGAATAATGATGGGTCGGTGTGCGGAATTATCCTAGGCAATTGTTAACAAGACCGGTAATCGTCATTGCAATTTCATATGAGGGAGAAGCATAAGCTAACATACTTTCTCTTCTTGGATCATATGCACTTATCATTGTTACTCTAGAAAGCATCCGCAACTACTAAAGATCATTAAGGTAAAACCCAACCATAGCATTAAAGCATCAAGTCCCCTTTATCCCATACGCAACAACCCCCTTACTCGAGTTTATGCTTCTGTCACTCAAGCAACCCACTATAAGCGAATCATAAACGTATTGCAACACCCTACATCAGGAATCCCTCACGCTTGCGCGACACGGAGGGCATAATAGGACAGCACAAAAATAAAACATACAACTCATACAAAACTATATCATCAATCAACCCAAAGACAAAGGATATCTACAAAAAACATCATAGGATGGCAACACATCATTGGATCATAATATGTGGCATAAAGAACCATGTTCAAGTAGGGATTACATCGGGGTGCGGGAGAGTGGACCGCGTAAAAGAGATGAGGATATTGATGATGATGGTGATGTTGATGAAGACGATCACCGCGGTGATGATTCCCCTCCTGATGGCACTCCGGCATCACCGAGAGAGAGGAGGAGAGGTTCTCCCCCATTGTGCTTCCTCCTCCATGTCCCCCGCCTAATGGGGAGGGGTTCTCCCTCTGGTCCTTGGCCTTCATGGCGATGATGGCCCCTCCGGGATCCTCCTCCATGGCCTCCAGTGATGATGGCCCCCTACGGCAGGGTGCCAGAGAGGGCATAGATTGATTTCTCATGGCTACAGACGCTTGCGGCGGTGGAACATCTGATTTAGGTTATTTTCTAGGGGTTTCTACATTTATAGGAATTTTTGGCATCGCTTTTACGTCGGGGGGGTCTTCGAGTCGTCCACGAGATAGGGGATCGCGCCTAGGGGGTAGGGCGCACCCTCCACCCTCGTGGATGGCTCGGGACTCTTCTGGTCCATCTCTAATTCTCCATGGGCTTCTTCTGGTCCATAAAAAATCGTCAAAAATTGGCACGTCAATAGGACTCCGTTTGGTATTCCTTTTCTGTAAAACTCAAAAACAAGAAAAAAAACAGAAACTGGCACTAGGCTGTAGGTTAATAGGTTAGTTCCAAAAATCATATAAAATAGCATATAAATGCATATAGAACATCTAAGATGGATAATATAATAATATGAATACTTCATAGATTATAGATACGTTGGGGACGTATCAACTATCTCCAGGTCCTCTAAAAGTAAGCCCCCTGCACATTCACGCATGTTTCATCTTTCTCTCATGATATATATAGTGACGATCATTGTATTTGAAGCAAAAGCATGATACGTACATTGGACTTCAGAATCCACTGATTACGGTCACCATTTACATTTTGTGGTTATTATATAGTCACGGGCTCACCGTACAACTCTGTATTTGCTCAAGACACGACTAGTTGACCAGTTAAACGCTCCACATGGCACCTCTAGTGTTGCATCACATTATCTCACTACCATTGGGCCCATCTGTAGGCTTGTATCTACTATACATCTACACTCTTATAAAAAACAGAGTTGGTGATGATGGTGTGCCTGCCATCCTGCAATATAGGCCGCCCGATTTATATCTGGCAGATAGGAAAGAAACTATGGCAATCTTGTAAAAATGTACCCACACACCTCTCCACATTTGCAAATAAGGCCTTCCCTCGTTCATCCTTTTCTCTCACAAGATAAACTAGTCATACAAATGCATCTTGATGTTACGTGCAACGCACGGACATCTTGCTAGTAAGAACGAAAACAAACGACAAAAAATATTGGACGGTGGTTCAAAGTCATGACCGCGAGCATAGCAGACAAGGTGGCCTTGTATTGGTATGCTGAGCCGTCTGTTTTAACACACAGGAGTTGCTGTGGTGATTATACACACACGCACGCATGCACACGAACTGCATGCACGCAACACTCACACGAACATTGCACCCACTCACGCACGCAACACTCACACGTACACACGCAGCCACGCACGCACGCAACACTCACACGCACACACGCACGCATGCATGCACACACCAGTACACCACACGACCAACACACACTCTCACGCTCAAGTGCTCAACCTACACGTGAATGCACACACATTAGGCCCTGACAGACACATACACAACCAGGTGATTCCCCTGCACGGGTTGGAGTCTTGTCGCATCTGTGTAAATTTGTGTTTATCTGACCTTTTCCCTATGCGAACTGACAGGTGGGACCCACAAGGCACATGGTCAATTTAACTAGTCAACATGGTGCCACGCAGACTATTTGGCCGGTCAACAGAGTGCAATCCGATACTGAACCATGAGCAAGTGACCGTATAATCACCGCAAAACATATATAGTGACCGTAATCAGCTTATTCTAAAGTTCGGTGACCGTATTATGATTTTCTCTCTGTAGGCCCTCCAAAACTACATCTCTACACATCTAACAACTATGAAATACAACACTACTACTACACTCTAACACAATAAATCATATGTGTTTTTAGGTTTACGAGATATCATATTGTAACTTAATTATTCAGTTTGCATACATTAAAATTGCCTTCGAAATGTATGGCCACTATCATCTACCGCGCGGGAAAAATCCCGCCCTTTCCTGTTTAATCGGGCTTTTATCGATGGATCGTGCGAAACAACAAAACTAGAGTACTATACAGTACAAGTGACAGTACACTGGGCCGCCGTGTCGTGTATTCCTCCATTGTAAGAGTGCAGCGCTCGCTTTCATAAATCTCCTAGTCCCTTTCGCTGACATGTGGGACATCAAGCTACCAGGTCCAAGTGCCATACCGAAATATGGTGCAGAGCAGCCGGGGTGAAGCACCCCAGTCATGGCACCGGCGTAGTAATGAACAATGAGGCGTCAAATCACAAAGCTGCACCTTCCCGCAGAATAAGTTGGAGGGACGAAGCAACCTTCATTTTGCTCGTTGTTGAACCTGGTTCTCCCTCATCTTCTTCAAGTTAACCACGTGTTGCTTCTGTCGTTGTTCCGCCTCATGTGGGACACAGATCGGCTTGGTCAAGCACTGACACGTGGGACCGCATGTTAGCAAACCGCCAGGACAACGTCCTCTAAAAATAAGAAACCTCCCCTGCCATCCATGCGGCAAAATCACCTCCTTTTTACTAATCTTGATTCTATAATTTTTTAGATCAATATAATTGAGAGTTGTATAGATAGCACACTGGAGCAAAACCAAGTGGTACGGTTAAGGGCATCAACAATGTGTAGACAAATGTGAAAATAGCTTTAGGCATCGTTGGAACCATTGTGGAGGTGCTGTCAAAGCCAAAAATATGGAACCGAAGCTCCCTGATTGATTGGTTGAAGGAATAGAAAAATGCAACTTCTCTCCTCTTTCTCCCGTGCTTGGACGCATGTACAGTATAGAGCACAGAGTCTACTCCCCTGTCCCTTCTATCACAAATCACACAGCAGTGAGGCATCAAATCACAAAGCACGGACGAAGCAACCATCATTTCACTCTTCGCTGACTCCGCTTCTCCATCGTTTTCTTCGAGAAACCACCTCACCGCACTAAGCTGGACGGACGACGCTATTGTGTACTAGTAGTACTAGTACATTTACGGCGTCCTTTGGTTCAACGGACTTCCTGGATGAAAATAAGGCGGTTGTCTCGGCTTGCAGGTGGCACATGCAAATGACTTACCGTGGTCTCCCTCAATGGTGTTCTCCGTCGAACGCACTTCGCCAAACCACAACGTTCGAGATATCGTCGACGTCACCGCAATGGGAAGGAAGCCAAATATAGTTACTACCTCCATTATTTTTGTACACAAGACCAGTATATCAAAATTACAATTTGCAAAAGGCCACTAACACTAATCGAGGCAAAATTGATGGGGTTTGCCTCGTACTAGCAACCAAGGACATTAATATACCCTGCATGCATGCAGAAGTGAGAAGGTTGGTTTGCACGGCGTTGCATTAATCAAGCGATGAGGCATGAGATGGTTAGCTCTTTGGGCTTTGGAGAAAAATACGCATTAATTGACACGTCAAACGAGGATTTGTATCGATTAATCCCGCAAAGGAAAACCCTGCCTTTCTTTTTTGACACTAGTACTCCTAGTATGTACGTACTTATCTTGTTTGGGTCTAGGCCTTGCATTGCCATACTTCGCCACACATTTTTTTGCCAAGCTTGCAGTTTTCAAAATGAAAAAGGAGGTACACTTGTGCACAACTGTCATGGTCGCACCGCACCCTCACACGGTCGTTCCTGCACGCCGCGGTCGCAACGCACCCTCACACAGTTGCTCCTGCACGCCTCGAACCCAACCAAGGGAAAGCATCCTCAGTGACATGTGATGTCGCATGTGAACAAACCAAACACAGCCATCCTACCGCTGACACATAATTTTCGTTCAATGAGTATGTTTTTCCAACCGCATGTTGGAGAGTATCCGTATGGCCCGTGTGGTGGTCCGTTGGGGAAGAAGAAGAGGTGAGGAAGAAGGGTTAGGAGATGTAGGATATTCATCCAACCGCCTGAAATGGTAGACCGAACCAAGTCAGGCGACTTGCATAACAATATATGTTTTTACACAGCAAAAGATCCATAAAAACAACAACATAAAGAAAAACTATCACTGCTCGCGAAACGAGATGGCCTCGTCGTCTTTGGCTGTCGGCGCGAACCAGCCATAGCTGCCGACGTGTGTCTCCGCACCGTGGTTGTCCTTGACCTCCAGCTACTCGTTCACTCGGAGCGTGCGGGCACTCTGCATGGACGAGAGCACCGCCCGGTTCAAGTCGAGGACGTCTGGTTCCGCCTGCAGGAGGGCCTCAATGGTAGTGACATCCGGGCGCTCCATGTCAAGTTGAGCCTTCGCCGCCCGGTTCAAGTCCAAGACGTCCGGTTCCGCCTGTAGGAGGGCCTCGATGATAGCGGCATCCGCGCGCTCCGCGTCAAGTTGAGCCTCTGCCGCCCGATTGAAGTCCAGGATGTCCGGTTCCGCCTACAGGAGGGCCTCGATGGCAGCGACAACCGTGCGCTCCGCCTCAAGTTGAGCCTCCGCCGCCCGATTCACATCCACGACATCCGGTTCTGCCTCCAGGAGAGCCTTGAGGTAGCTGCATGCATGCGCTCACCGTCAAGTTGAGCCTGTGCCTCCCGGTCCTCCTTTAGTATCGCCAGGTTGAACCGCCGGTTCGCCTGCACCATGGGGGACTCGGACGCCGGCACGAAGTTGACGTCCATCGTCTCATCCCCATCGGGGGCCTTCTACACCGCGACCTCCGCCATGAACATTGGATCGGCTTCCACCTCCTTGTAGCTTGGCTCCAGAGAACTCGGGGATTGGCCCGCCGCAAAGCGAGCTTGGGAACGGAGGTCTGTGGCGCCGACCGCCACCGTGATTTTTGCACGGTGCTCCGGCGTCAGCATCTTGTAGTACGTGATCTTGCAGCGCACCATGGCTTTCTGGAGAACTAGGTGACGCTTGATGTGGGCTAGGGCATTAAAAGGTGGGGGAATGGGCTAGAGATTAGGTGTGGTTTTGGGGCAGTGGCTGGCGTAGGCCGAGCAGTGAAGGTTCTGGTGTGAATAGTGGTTCTGGTGACGATCGGTCAATCAGTTTTGACTGTACATCGCTCTTGTCGCGTTCATGTTGTAGCCCGGCACGCTGGAGCCTCCATGTCGCTCACCGAATGGAACGTGCTTTGTCTTGCGTTTTCGCTCGCTTGTGGGACTGCATTTGAGAGCAAACCGACGTCCCTCCCCCTCCCCCGCCCACGTCATTTGTACTATCGCTCCCTTCGTTTTATGCGGAGTAAATAAAAATAGAGGGAGTACACTATAGATGAGGATCCCCTGACGTGGCCGAACCCATTGAGTAACTGACATACGGGGCCTAGCAAGAATGGGGTCCGCCAGTAAGTGATCGAAAGGGAGGTTAAGGCAGGGATACCTATGTCAGAGGATCCACTTCCACTACTACTCCCTCCTTCCATTTACTATACAAGGCCTAATGCGTTTTTCGAGGCTAACTTTGACCAAATGTTAGAGTAATAATATATGACATGCAACTTACACAAAGCATACGGTCAAATTCGTATGTGAAAGGAGCTTCCAATGATATAATTTTCACATTATACATCTCATGTACTATTAATCTTGTCAATAGTCAAATGCGGTTTTGAAAAACGCATTAGAGCATGGTTAATAATATAGCCAGTCGATGGCTATAAGGAACTGCCATGTCATCTATAGCCATCATCACACTACTAGGGAAAAGCCTATACATAGAATCTTACTAGCAGCGCTCCTCAAAATACCACGCTGTCGCTATTTAGCAGCAGCGCGTTTCACCAAAACCCGCTGCTGAAAGGAAAATATCAGTAGCGTGTCCACCACAAACCGCGCTACTGCTATAATTGCCATGACCTCGCCCCCCGCTAGTTATAGCAGTAGCGCTCTGTATAGAACAGCGCTACTGCTATAGAAGTTAGTAGCAGTGCGCTTCTAGGAAAACCGCTACTGCTAAGATCAGCCCACAAGTTTAGTCCCACCTCGCTCCGTGAACAGGGTGTTTACCACCTTAAATTTGTTATTTCTGAAACTACCACA
Source organism: Triticum dicoccoides (assembly GCF_002162155.2). Classification (NCBI taxonomy): domain Eukaryota; kingdom Viridiplantae; phylum Streptophyta; class Magnoliopsida; order Poales; family Poaceae; genus Triticum; species Triticum dicoccoides. The sequence goes on along the minus strand of NC_041391.1, from coordinate 438,532,180 downwards.
ACCAGTTGGTCTTCACTGAACTCTATGTGTAAAATTTGTGGCCACAATATGAGTCCTCTCCGGTTCCTACCGGAGGGGACGACAATTCAGATTGTACACAAAAAGATCATTGATGGCCAATGTATTTTTGCATTGATGTATTTTTTGTATAGTTACACTTAGCAGTAGCGGTTTATATGCAAAGCGCTACTGCTATTCAGATTAGCTGTAGCGCGTTTTGGCAAATGCACTACAACTATCCCTACCTTATCCCCACGCGCATGTCCGACCCTCACTCACACTGATCTCACTCTCTCCCGCGTGCCGATAACCGTCGTCGTGCGTCGCCGCCGCCGTCGCCTTCGTCCGTCCGCCGCCGAGGTACTCCCCTCCTTCCGTCCCTCCTCCCTCCTCCCTCCGCCTGCGGCCGCCCCTCCCTCCTCCGCCGCCGCCCTCCTCCCTCCGCCTGCGGCCGCCCCTCCTCCCTCCTCCGCCGGCAGCCCTCCTCCCACCGCCCTCGACCTCGCCGCCCCTAGCTACCTCTCCGTCGCCCCCCACCCCCTGCCACTAGTTAGTACTAGATTTAGTAGTAGTAGATGTTAATTTAGGGTTCATAGCTAGTACTAGATGTTGCTTAGTTAGTACTAGATTTTTAGTAGCAGTAGTGGTAGTTGAACTACTTTAGTTGTAGTTGAACTAGTTTAGTAAGTAAATTAATAAACTAGTTGAACTAGTTGAATTAATAGAACTAATGTATTTTTAGTAAGATAATTAATATAACTAGTTGAACTACTTTATTTTTAGAAAGAACTAGTTTTTTTCTATTTATAGTAAGTTTATATTTAGTAAGAACTAGTTGAATTAATAAAACTAGTTGAACATGTCATATTTGTTGTTATTTTTTAGTTTAAGCAATTATTCGGGATGTATTAGTGATAACTTATATGGTTTCAGGTGACCACCGTCGTCCCCGTCACCGACCCCCTCCGACATCCCCGCCGTCGTCCCAGTCACCGACCCCCTCCGACATCGAGGTGAGACCAGCCAAATATCCTTGTATATCTTGTGTTGTTGCTCAAATAGGATATGTGGTTGCCCAAGTGGCCGTTCATGTTCAGTTTACATCTCCGAGTGGCCTATGTTTTGCCGGAATGTTGATTAATTTCAGTTCTGGCAAATTTCACGCGCTCGATATGTCCTTTTTTAGCAAAGGTCATGCTGGATTTTTTTTCATGGATTCTGGCATGACTTGTGCTAGAATATGTACAAGTTTAATCTTTGAATTATGATTGTAGGAAATGTCGTACTCGGACGACGACAGTCTCCCGGGGGAGTGTAGCTGGTGCCACGACGATTGAGGTATGTGCGACAGGTTCGTTCGGCTGGACGAAGATTGGCGCTTCACCATTAAGCTCGAGGAGACCTCCGATTGTGAAACGGTACGCAACAACGACAAGTGTTTTTTTCGTAATTAAGCATGACTTCAACTATTTCAACATCTAATTTTCATATTTTACAATTCGACTAGCTTATCCCATGCCATGCAAGACGCTATGTCTTGGAGAGGACGGGTTTTGAAGACCATGAAAATTTTCGAAACAAAGAAAATACACCTAAGGACCCATCATGATATGGATTTTGAAGTAAATCTGTGCAATGCTCAGAGCGTAACCCATTTTGGTTGCCAAAATTGGGAAGCACTTTACAAAATGTATGGTTTTTATGAGGGTATGATTGTCACCATGGATCTTGGTGATCCTGACATTGAGCAAGACAATATGGACATTTGGGTCCTTGTTGATACGCTTCTGATTGTACCGCTATGTGAGTTTCTCAAACACAGTTATTAACTAATTTATATTGTTTATTTCAAAATTGTTGATAGCTTATTTCCATTAACAGCTTATTTTGATTCTTCAAAGACTGTGCGGAAGATGGTAGATAAAACCCACTACACCGATGGCACCGAATTAACGTATAAGGAGAAAAATCATCTGATCGCATTTTGTACTCTTCTTGAGAATTACAATAACTATTATCGAACTCCTCCAAATTATGGTGAATACGTGCCACTAGTGCATGTGTTGAACCACGATAACTTCTCTGGAGATACCCTGGTAAGTTTTTTACTATTACGACATCCGTGCATCTTTTGCATACTTCTAAAACTAGTACATCATTGCTAACTACGAAGTTATTATTATGTTTTTCAACAGAAACTCCTGATGGATTGTGTGCCTCATCTGATGTCTCTGCATGGTCGCCTCTTAGTTTTGAACATACTGCCAAGTAAATCTACGGAGCTCACCTGTGCATATCGGATTTCTAAAACCCATGAGCACATGTTAATCAGCGAATGGAAGAAATGTATGGACATTCGCAAGGAGGTTCTTGGAAGTAACATTCAGCGAAAGGCAAGAATTGGAGACAAGCTAATCTCCATTCTCCATAATGGAGAGTCAGGGGCTATCTTGTTTTTTGCTATTTTACCTTAGAAAATGTAGTAGGTGTTAATCGAATGTAATAGGTCCTATGAGGTACAATATGTTTATTATGTGGTAATGTGTTAGAGTTGATAATGATGATCTTGAGGAGGTGTTATGTGATGTCAATGATGAAAACGATGATCTTGAGGAGGTGTTATATGAGAATAATGTAATATGATGATAAGTTGTTAATGATATGATGATGATGATGATATTATTATATCATTGGATGAAAGAACCGCGGATTAGTTTCTAGTGGATGGACATCCACTTGAAACTAGTCCACGGTTCTTTCACCCCATGATGTAATAACTCATTATTATGTAAAAACAATCTCTAAATTCCTGTTGTATGAAAACTTGTGTAAAGGTGTATGAATACAACATGAAATAAAAAAGAAATAAAATACTAAATAATAGTAGTAGCGCGGGAGAGGAGAAGCGCAACTACTAATTACCAATAGCGCTGTTCTGAAGGAGCGCTAATACTAAGTCAATTTACTAGTAGCGTGGGTCGAGGCGCGCTATTGCTAAGCATTAGCTGTAGCGCCTTATCAGTAGCGCTCCTGCCCGCGCTACTGATAGGCCTAAAACCCGCGCTGCTGCTAGGCTTTTCCCTAGTAGTGTCATTATATGCACTCATACAGTAGTGTGGGCTATAAGGTTGGCTATTTCCCGCAAAAAGAATTATAAGGTTGGCTATTGTATTAGTACTTTTTTTCATCTCCTCTCTATCTCTTTGTTCATATTTATTATATTTAACTAGGAATGCGTATATAGCTAGGCTCTTGCATGAGAGCTCACTCCCCTTACTTTTTCACATCTCTCTCCTCCACATAGGCCCTATATAAATGGAAGGAGGGAGTACTACTATGAGCACTGCATACTCTAGTACAGATGTTGTCAGTACTCCACTAGTACTATTGTACAGGGAGCTTAAAAAAGTTACTATTGGACTGGCTATACGTGGCGAAATCCTAGTAGGAAGAGCATGCGCGAGAACAAGCACATTCACGTGGTTGAAAACAAATTGGAAACCATCTCGAGTACAAATCTAGGAGTATGTATGAATCTAACAATATTGATTGGGTGTTGTTGAATGCTGATACTTTTTTCTATAAGTTTGATCAAAGTAGAGACACTTTGACTACACATAAAACTTATATGTAAACTAGAAAGAATCGGAGGGAGCATATTGTATGTTCAAAAACGAAACAAACATTGAATACCCTTTATATAGGATTTGCGGATGATATGATCACCGGTTCAAAATTTTGAATCTGCCTTAGATATCACACATGCCCCCACTCGTTCTCTCTCTATTTCATCTCGAGGTCCGATGATCGATTGAAAGAGGACTAGGGTGGGTACAATACGTTCGTTTCGCTTATGAACGTACAATATACTCCCTCTGATCCCCACAGACCCCCCCCCCCGTGGGTCATTTCTATCATAGAAACAGACCAAACCTTTATCTCCTTGCATGACACGCAATTGATCTCTCAACATCAATCGATCTCGTCAACATGTGTCGGGGCATGAACTGAATGGGATGTCAAAACTAAGACGCGAAGCGACACGTAGTGGAGGCAAAGTGAAACTTTAAACGAACCGTTTGTTTGTATGCATGTCGGACAAATTACAACATTGGAAATACAAGCATGCTCTGGGCCCACATGAGAATGATACTCGGCGGAATGTTCAAATGAGGCATGTGGGAGGATGGACTCGACCGGAGGGCGACATGATCGATGGAGAAGAGGGTTGGAGAGGAATGAGAAATAATCAAACGCCAATGATTATACTTGAACGACTCAAATAAACAATAAGTTGTCTTGCTTGGCCTACATAGTGAAAGGCCTAATGCGCAACGCGGAGCACTGGCACTCGAATATGGCTGGGAAAACAGGGAAACCGACATGTGGGGCACACCTGTCGGGATGACGTAGCGCAGACTAGTCCAATGGAGGAGCTGGCCCACGACCTCCTCTCCACCGGCAACCATTCATGTGGGTCGTGGGGGCCAACAATGTGGCGCAGCTCCAGCACCTCCTCTGGACACGGCAACCGCGGTGAGTGACACGCTCATCGTCGCTAGACACCGTCGGTTTCAGTGTGTCGAGGGTTGTGTCAGTGCTGTGACACGACCAGCAGTATGTTTGGTTTGTGCCCAAGGTTGCCCCATCAAAGCATTGGGTAGCCAAAATTTTGGTTGAGGTTTTGGTTGCCCATGATTTGGCCAACATTTCCAAGAAAAATGAACTAGAGTTGGCTAAACTTCATTGGCATGCCAAAAAAATGGAAACCATCCAAACAAAGACCAATCTTTGGGTCATGACCAAAATTTTGGTAAGGTGCACTTTGGCCACAATCCAAACACACCACAACACCCGACTCGTCGAGGATGCACGGGGCGCCGTGACACGTCCGCAGAGTGGTGTAGCATGGCCAACTGCATCCTTAGGACCTGGGACCATGCCGTGTCATCTTGCTTTTTCAATGACATGCGAGGACTGCATGTGAGCAAAGGGCATCTCCAATGTTGCCACGACTGCAGCTGACTACCCTGGCACACCAAAAACCCTCGTCCCTTGTGCCATCGCGCGATGCATTCCCAGCCGGCGCCAGCTGCCCGCATTCATGTCGTCCGTCCGTATGCCATTGTTAAGAGGCTCGGTGCCCGAGGAACCAACTCTGGCGACTTAATGACATACCCGGACGCTTGGCCTCACCGGAATGTGCTACTTAAAGTGGCAATGCCCAGCTAACCTCCACACCATAGCGTATCATCCTCCTACCTGGCACCACATCCGCCATGACCGCAAGCGCGAATGCTCTGTGGGAGAGCTTGTCTTCCGGGATCAAGCTCGAGGTCACCGCCCTCACTCAAATCGCCTCTCGCGACGCAATCGCGGCATAGCCGGATGCGGACGCGACCGCACAAGCGGTGGCCACGCTGGCGGCTGACGACAGGAGCATGGTTAGCCATGCGTCCTACTTGCCGCTGCCCAACGTCTGGCACCGGCGAGGTCGGGGACTCCTCCGAGGATGAGTAGGGCATGGGTGGCGGTAGGGCATGGTGTGCCAACTGGTCGGTCTGTATCCTGTGTTCTACTCTTCCTTACCGGAGACCGCACCTTCACTTCACGGGTCTTGAACCCCGCCCCCGTATAGAGGTCGTAGATGGAGGACGTCGGTCGCCGCCATAGAATAAGTTTAGGGTCGGGTTTCTTTTATTTTTTTGTCCTACAAAAGTTCGAAATGTAATGAAAATCTACCGTGTTTGCATTAATCTCGGCCGGTGTATATGAACTTTCACAATAATATAGTTTATTGTAGGAGTACTAGCAAGATGCCCGTGCGTTGCACGGAACATCGAGAACTTGTGGGAGAAAAGGATGAACGAGTGAAGGCCTTATCTGCAAATGTGGAGAGGAGTGCAGGTAAATTGTCATAGTTTCTTGCCTATCCGTTAGATATAGATCGAACAGCCTATATTGCAGGATGACAGGCATGCCATCATCACCAACTCTGCTTTTTATTGAACCGAGACAAAGCTAACATGCGAAGTAAATAAACACATAGGGTCTATATGTACACAATTTATCTTAGGCACTCCAATAGAACGTCCACTACACATTCACGCATTTCACATCTTTCTACATCTATGGGAACCTACGAAATGGTTAACGTAAATTTCCTTTCTCTCTCCTCCCCTAATTTTCATGGTGGTGGGCCCCTCCTCCCCCCAATCTACAATCAACAACTCACATATTTCACATTACGTTAATTACGTAACTGGGATTATGTAGGTGTAGCATTACTCGTCCTAAAAAAACCCAACTAAGCCAACCTCCCAGCATATCGCGCGGGAAAAGACCCGGCCGCGCCGTTTTAGTCGGGATTACCGGATTACTAGTAGTAGTATTGATGGATCGTGCGAAGCACCAAGTTTTTTTAGGGGGCGAAGCACCTAGTTTAAAAGGAAAAATGGTGGTACACTCACATCATCCCTATCGCGGTCGCATTGCACCCCACACACATTCGGTCCTGCACATGACTCACGCAAACGGAACGCGCTTCGGCTTGCCTCTTCACTGACATGTGGGACTGCACTTGGAGAAACCGACCGTGCACCAAACTCCCGCTGCCCACCGCGCGAAAATCCTCCTCC
>NC_041391.1:438477595-438525470 GCF_002162155.2 Triticum dicoccoides | reverse complement strand
CGTCCTTCGGCCAACTAGCCAATAATATTCCCCAAACCCCCCTCCGCCCGTCCCCCTCCACTCCATTCGCTCTGCCAAAGCCGCCCTCCCCGCCGTGCTGATACGTCGGCGCCGCGGTTTGTTGAGGGGATGCACGGCGATCCTCTCGCTCCCATAGTACGCTCTCATAGACTATCGTCATCTAGCCACGCCGCCACCGCTGGCAACGTTCTTGTGGAGGTGCATGGCGGTCAGCGCTGCCACTACTAGCGATGTTCGTATGGAGACGCACGACGGTCAGCTTCTCCCACAGTAGGTGCATTCTAGACCGAGGCCCCATGCATGTCGGTGTAGCGTTGAATGTTAGCTGATAGACGTTGTTAATCTCACTATTTGCCGAAGTAGTTTACAGTCAATATGCTCTGCTTAAGAAGCTTCCTTGCCCTGTTATGCACTCAATCTGCTTAGCTAAGATGGCAAGCCAAGGCAAATTAGTTGCTAAAATATCCTGCCATATATTTATTGTGGCGTAGATTTGCATGGTCTAGTAGCCAATCTGTTAGGTGAAATAGCTCTACACTGTTTTATACCCGATCTTTGTTGCTGCATGGCCTTCGATAGTTCGATAGTTGTGTGCTCGGCCTCATTGACTGCTGAAACAGCCTGCCATAATTTATCACTCAAATCTGTTTGCTGAATTAGCTTTACATATATTTTGTTACTTAGATCTGCTCGTCCAAATATATTTCCATAGCTTTATACATTGACCTAGGTATTTTTTTCTGGACTTTATAAAAAATCATCTATGTTTTTCCTATAATATCTAGTAGAGGAACTAATTTGTATGTCTAACAGATGGACAAGACTTGGACTTCTGCTCGAAGCTTCTCCGCTGCATATGTCGAGGGGGTTGAAAATTTCATGAACTTTATAAGAGCTGAGTAAGGTGGTCCGAAATCAGATGTGCTCTGCCCGTGTAGCAGTTGTATGAATTCAGTTACAAGACCCCATTCAACTGTGCAAAATCATCTACACTTGTATGGGATGTCGGTCACATATACTAGGTGGGTTCATCATGGTGAAGTTGTGAACATCAATGTTATTGACTACGTCGAAGCAGCAGATCACCATCTTGATCTGCCTGATGCTCAGGTGGAAGAGGTGGAGGAGGTGGTGGTGGCGGAGACAGTGAGTTTGACCAACATTGAAACAATGCTACGAAATGCTCGTGCATTCCGTGAACTTTCACCTATAGAAGGAAAACGGTGGGCCCGCATGTTGGGACAATGCAACGTGGCTGTCACCCCAGGAAATAAGTTGTCAGTATTCTCAGCTATGGTCACCTTTCTTCAAGTGAAGACATCTGAGCGGATGACCAACAAATCATTCGATGCAATGTTGGTTGCTTCCGCAAATCTTTCCCAGATGCGTCTGAGCTGCCACACACCTACAGTAAAATGAAGAATTTCCTTTGTGCAGTTGGAATTGGATATGATATGATCCATGTTTGTAAGAATATTTGTGTTCTATTCTGGAAGGATTATGCCAACTTAAGTGAATGCCCAAAATGCAAATCATCAAGATGGAAAGATGGCGATGCTGTGAAGAGGATTCCACATAATGTTTTGAGACATTTTCCAATTATACCAAGATTGTAGAGGTTGTTTCATGATGCTGAAACAAGAGAGGATGTACTATGGCATTCTAGGAACCAGGAGTACATAGATCAGAATGTAATGAGCCATCCATCTCATGGTAGTGAGTGGAAAAGCTTCAATCATAAACACAAAAAGTTTGTTGCTGACCTGAGAAACATTAGACTTGGCTTAGCTTCAGATGGATTTAACCCATTTGGCCACCAGAGCGCCACATATAGCATGTGGCCAGTGCTTGTTATCCCTTACAACATGCCTCCAAATGTGTGCACCAAAGAATCAAACTACATGATGGCCTTGCTCATCATAGGTCCAAAAAGACCTGGAAAGGATTTTGATTTGTTCATGGAGCCTCTTGTGGAGGACCTTCAATAGCTATGGAGGTCTGTTCTCACTCAAGACCTATATAGCAGCCCACCAGCTGATTTATTTGTGCGTGCTATTATAATTTGGTGCATCCATGATTATCCGGCTTTGGGCACTATGTCAAGGCGAACGACACATGGTTACAATGCATGTGTTTGCTGTGACAGGAATCCGCTGTCATACACAATACTTAGCAAGATCTGTTACATTGGACAATGCCATTTCCTTGCCAAGGACAAGCCGCATCCTAGAAAATACCGAATACATGTGTTCAATGCAAAACATGAAAAATGTGATGTGCCAAAGAGGCTCACCGCCGATGAGTTGCAAGTGGAATTAGAGAAGATCAGAAATATTACACAAGGAAACCATCCTGGTAATGGTAGCGGGAAAAGGAAGCGTGGCAGGGCAGAAGAGAGATTATCATTTACCCGCAGGTCCACTTTGTGGGACTTGGAGTATTGGAAAGATTTGGATCTGCGGCATAATCTTGATGTGATGCACATCAAGAAAAATATATGTGACAGCATTATCGGCACACTTCTTAATATTGAAGGCAAGACGAAAGATACCCTAAAATATAGGATTGATTTGACACACCTGGGTATCAGACAGGATTTGCAAATGCAAGATGAAGGTAAACCATGGGATATGGCACTAGCTGTGTACGTCTTGGACAAGGTAAAAAGAAAAGAATTCTGCGAGGTCCTGTCACGTGTGAGATTCCCACATGGATTTGCATCCAACCCGAAAGGAGAGTCAGTGCAGATGGAAACAAGGTACAAGGGTTGAAAACTCGTGACTGCCACATCCTACTTCAAAGGGTTTTACCTGTTATCCTTAGAGGATTGGGCCGCCCTGACTTATACAAAGCAGTTGCAGAGTTGGGACAATTCTTCAGGGACTTCTATGGTAGAAATATCAGGACAGATGCTTTGGAGCGTCTTAGAGACAAGATACCAACTATCCTATGCGACCTTGAGAAGATATATCCTCGAGCGTTCTTTCATGTGATGGTGCATTTGGATGTTCATCTACCTGATGAGGCACTACTTAGAGGTCCAGTACAGTATGGTTGGATGTACCCTATTGAAAGGCGGCTAGGCACTTTCAAGGGCTATGTTAAGAACAAAGCTAGACCCGAGGGTTCCATTGCAGAGGCCTACATTTCTACAAAAGCATTGACATTCTTCCCAAAATACATTGAAACAACTGATCGGCTTAGCAAAGAGGTGGCTGAAGACAATCCCGGGCTCAATGTTTTTGATTATTCTGTTCGAGTTACAGGGAAGAGTCGACAAGAGGACAAACCTAAAGATTTGGACAAAATGGTTTGGTATGTGTTCAATAACTGTCCTGAGATACTACCTTATATCAAGTAAGTGCTAAGTACTACAACTTATACATCGTAATCTACTAAACTTGCAGCACATTCTTATATATTTAGATGTTTGATGCGATCACTATGTTGTGCAGCATCTACAAAAAGGAGTTACTGCCAGAAAATCCAAGAAACATTGACAAACTGGTTATGGCAGGACTTGCGAAATGGTTCAAGAGCCATGTACGCTTTTGAATTGCACTATCAGTTTTTTTAATATATTGAGTACATAAGATGATCAACTTGTCTATTTTCTAACCATAGGTTAAGAAGATGTGGGAGGATGGGCAGGCAGTTAATGATGCCCTTTACTCACTAGCAATGGGTCCTGATACTCGGGTAAGACATTATGAATCTTGCGTTGTTGGAGATGTGCGCTACAACACCCTTGCACGAGATGAAGGCATGAAGACACAAAACAGTGCCATCATGAGCACGAATACGTATGACAAAGAGATAACTAAAATGTATGCTAACATAACAGAGATTGTTTACTTGCAGTATATCTACAGTTTCGAGGATCATTGGTGTGTGGTTCTGTTGTGCTGTCATTGGTATAACCTGTTTTCTAGGTTCACCAAACCTAGAGCTGATGATTATTTCAAATCCATCAATGTCAAGGTGGCGTACCAGACCAACGAGCCTTTTATTTTGGCAAATCAAGCAACATAGATATTTTTCTTGGAAGACACATTTGCACGTAGCGATGACTGGAGAGTATTGCAAAGGTTTGAGCAAAGGAATTCGTTTAATGAAGTTGCACAACAAGATGATGCTTACACTGCTCCAGATGTACAAGATAACACAGATGTTCCTAATATCTTTGAGAACCATCACGTCAATGACGTCGGCGAAAAGATTGCCTGTCGTGATGTGGACATACAAGAGTTGATCAAGAAGAAGCCAACGTTCGAGGATGTTGAGGACGAAGAAGAAGATGACACCGTGGGGAATTATGATTCAGACTGATACACATGGCGAAGATGATGACGCTGCTGCTGCAGATGATGATGAGATTGCTTTTTCATATTTGCCTGTCAGAAGACGTTTTTTATCTACTATGTGAAATTGTGTTTGCTATGACAACTGAAACCTGATGAACGTGTTGTTTCGTATTTTGCTATAAGAACATCACTTGTTATGTATGCTTATTTGTGTTTGGTGATTGTATGACGAATAAAACATGGTGACAATGTTGTTTAGTTGTACTCATATTTGGCTGTGAAACTTGAATTTGATGACATAGTTTGTTGTTGGACTGCAACTTGCTCGACGTCTTCGAATGAGAACAAAGCTGACCCGACAGGGCCTCCGCTAATTTATTTATTTATTACCAAAAGGGCCTCTTTTATTTATTTATTTATGAGCAAAAGGGGATATCCCCTGATTTCCGTTAATAGAAATCATTATATGTGGAGAACACTATGCCCAGCCTACTACACAGGTTTCATTCATTACTAGTTTCAGCAAAGTGCTCATGTCATAGCCACTGAATACATCACGAGTGCTACATACACTGCAAATAAAGAGATAATCTTTCTACAGAGCACATCGATTTTTCCCATTATCTTCACAAGCTCTTTCATCTCCTCATTGTTGTCAAGGCTATTCAGCAGCTATTGCTTCGCCATGATTAGAGGAACTGTATCTTTAACCTTCTCCTCTGCATCTTCCTCTTCTGTTGTTCCTTCAGTTACTTGTCAAACACCCCAACCAGCTGGTATTGGGATTCCTCGACTAACCAAATAATCAGCGTAGTTGCATTCCCCCACATCAGCAACTTCCGAGAAATACAAATCACACGAATCTTCCCTTTTCTGCATGAATCAAATTGGAAAATCATCAACCAAACTATTAAAAAAATCAGCAACTGAAAGCAGCGGAACAACACTTAAACATATTATTACCCCAAGATTCGGCCATTTGTAGAAGACTCGGCCAGGGTTGAGGATTGTGGATGAGACACGACAGATGACTCTGCATGATTTGCAGCAGTGGCACCACACCAATGGCAGCGGGTTGCAATGAGCAACCGGCTGCGATGTGCGTGCCGGCGGGGGTGTGATGAGACCCACAGGCGATGGTACGGGTGGCGACTTGGCGCATATCTGGTTGTTTCCTGCTGAAGAGCAGGTGGACGAGTAGCCAGCGGACATGGTTGCTGCGGCCAGAGCTTCTGAGGCTAGGTAGAGTAAGTAGAAAAGAGGAGAAGCGAACGTTGGATATGTCAGTTTCATTACTTGCAGAGTAGCATAGCACCATATATAGTCATAGTCTAGGTTTGGATTCGAACCAGCTACAAGAGCACGTCTCCCTTTTTTAAAATTCAGCAACATCTCTTTACCGGTACACTAGCTTGTTCTGTACGCCTTCTCAAGTCTTTGATTTTCTTTCCCTTCTTTTTGCGAGGAAGGAAGGAGGACAAAATTGAGAGTTCCTGGGACTCGAACCCAAGACCTCTCGGTTGAAAACCAAGGGTGCTAGTCACTTATGTGGTGAACGTTCCCTGGGAGGAGGATGGCAGACGAACGCATTTTCCTCGCAGTTTTAGTTGCGACACAAGATCGAATAGTCGCTGTTTCGGGAATGTTATCAAGTGAACGAGCCCAATTTTTCTTTTCTTCCTATATATAAAAAGTATGCTACTTGGTGTCGGCTTAGTCAACAAACGATTGTGCCAACCTTGACCGTTCGATTGACATTCAATGTCTATCGTGTTTCCTCAATCTCTTCTTCCTTGAGCCTCCAAAGTCAAACCAGTGCCGGAGGGACCGCCTGCTCCCGCCTCCCATGGCTGGTTGTGCTGCCGCACACGCATCGTGGCCACATCGCACCCTAAAACTCTGCACATCTTCCCTGGCTCCTATTCGTTCACGTCCGAGGCCTCACCATCGTCCTCCGCCTTGGTTCGCTCGTTGCGGCGCTGCCCTCCGGTGTTGTCAACATGTTCAACAATCGAGAGGAATAAGGAGATGACTGTACATGGTGAGGATGACAATAGGGACCCAGCAGCGCGCGCATTAATTTTGTTTTTTCGGCACGGAGAAGGGTATCAAATGGGTTGTGCTGGAGTTGTGGACCGTCTAGCCCAGGCTTTTATTTCATATGTTTAGCACATGACTAGCCCAGTTTGTTTTTTCCTTTCTGAAAATGGCTAGCTATCTATTTTGTTTTTTGCAGAATAACCAACGTAGGCCTACTTGCTTTTCTACGCCCTGCTGGGCCGGAAATCTTTTAAGACGAGGAGGGATGCATTTTACCCAAAAAACGGGCTATAGTGATAAGAAATAGGCTATAAGCAATAATAAATGGGCCGTTGAATAAAAAAATACAGCGAACAGGCAGTTAGTTCCAAAATACTTTTTTATTTCGGATTTTGATATTTTAAATTTCATTGTTTTTGTGCAGGTAAAATTTCATTGAATTTAAATTAAGGTATATTTAGTTTTAAAATTAATTTAAATCTTGCTAGAAATTTTGCGCTGTATGCTATTTGGGAAAGATTTGGAGGCTGACTTGTGGGTCTACTAGGTTGACGTGTACGAAAGGCTTTGTCAACTTAGTCCACAAACGATTCTAGCAGCAGTGATCGTTGGATGTTAATCCAACGGCCGTGCTACTTCTTCAATATCTGATCTTCTGGCTCTAGCCACCCAAACCAGCGCCGGTGGGACTGCCTGCTCCCGCCTCCCGTGGCCGGCTGTGCTGCCACATAGGCCGCACCGCCCCACCCTACTCCATTGCTGGCCAGGCCATTCCTCTACTCACCCACACCTCCTGTAATTTTCCGGCGACGGTAGCTAGACTAGTAAACCCTCTTACTCCCAACCGCGTGGGCAACCGTTGTCGAGTCTTCCCCGGCTCCGTGTCATCCCCTTCCTAGGCCTCGCCGTCATCCACCACCATGGTGCTCTCGGCACGGCCTGGTTAACGTGGTCAACGAACGACATCCATCGGACATGGACTGTACGTGTGGAGGCTGACAGCTGGGTCCACAGCTGCACACAAGGAAATCCCTCCTTATTACGCGCAAAATAATGATTCCTCCACCTGACATCTAGGACCCGCCGGAAGGGCCTCTGTATTTCATGAAAAAAACGTGCCCCTTGCTGACAGGTCGGACCCACCAGCTATCTTCGCACGCAAGGAAGTGCCTCCTTATTACGCACAAAAAATGAATACCCCCCTGCCAGCTGGAACCCAGCATAGTGGGAGGCTGACTTGTGGGCCTACCAAGTTGACAGGGACGGAGAGCTTTGTCAACTTAGTCAATATGAACGATTCTAGCTCCAGTTACTGTACAATGTTCATCCAATGGCCGTAGTGCTTCTTCAACCTCTGGTCTACTTGCTCCAGCCGCCCAAACCAGCGCCGGTCGTGCCGCGTGCTCCTGCCTCCTATGGCCGGCTGTCATGCCGCGGAGGCCTCACCGCCACCTACTACTCCCACCGCTGGCCAGGCCATCCCTCTACTCACCCGCACCCCATGTTATTCTGTAGCGACGGCAGGCTCACACCGCAGCCGAACCAGTGAACCCTCGTACTTCTCTCAGCGTGGGCATCCACTGTCGCGTCTTCCTCGGCTCCGTGTCGTCCCCTTCCTAGGCCTTGCCGTCGTCCACCGCCTTGGTGCTCTCGGGGTGGCACGGTCAATGTGGTCAACGACCGACTTCCATTGGAAGAGTACTGTACGTGGAAAGGCTGACAGCTTGGTCCACGGCCGTAGCAAGGAAGTGCCTCCTTATTATGCGGAAAGTAATGATTCCTCCACCTGACAGCAGGGACCCACCAGACGGGCAACCGTATTTCATGAAAAAATGTTTCCCCCCTGACTACTAGGACCCACTAGCCACATCTTCACACACAAGGAAGTGCGTCAAGGCAAAAAAATAATTTGCCCCCTGACTGTTGGGACCCACCAGCTACATCTTCGCATGCAAGGAAGTGCCCGACAGTCGGGACCCACCTGGTCAAACCGTACGTAGTGTTGTCATTCTTGTCGCGAACGTGTACTTACATACTGGTCGATGTAGACGCGCACGTGTCGTAGTAGAGGCGCGCAAGTAGCATGTACCCGTACGTACAGCAGCCAAGGTGCAAGAAAGTAAATACGGCCACGTACGTAGATATGGGCGGGGTCTTGAACGCCTACTCGTGCATACATACGGCCATGGCTCGTGTACATGGCTGGGTCGGAACGGAGAAACTGCGTCGTTGTGTTCATGGGGAGGCAACGGAATGCTCATGTTCATCGGGAGGCAACAGAACATGTGAGAGCCAACCGGCTTGGACGGAACAGCCGATGGAAGCGAGGCCTGGCGTACCACATACGGAGGAAACGGCCTTGTGTTCGACTCGCCACGTTTGAAACGGGATCCTGTTCATCAGGAGGGGTCTGGCGTACCGCAAAACAGAGGAAACGGACTTCTGTTGGACCTCC
The DNA here is from genome assembly GCF_002162155.2 of Triticum dicoccoides. Classification (NCBI taxonomy): domain Eukaryota; kingdom Viridiplantae; phylum Streptophyta; class Magnoliopsida; order Poales; family Poaceae; genus Triticum; species Triticum dicoccoides. The sequence goes on along the minus strand of NC_041391.1, from coordinate 438,516,650 downwards.
TACAGTCGAAACAGGGTCCTGTTGATCGGGAAGGGTGTGGCGTACCACAAAACGGAGGAAACGAACTTGTGTTGGAGCGCTACGGTCGAAACGGGGGTCCTGTTCATCGGGAGGGGTGTGGCGTACCGCAAAACAGGACTCCACGGGAATTGTTCATCTCCATTGTCGACCTCCTCCGGCCTCCACGGGCTACTGTTCATCCACCATCGACCTCCTCCAGCCTCCACCTGCGACTGTTCATCCGCGGGCTCCTATTCATCCAACCTCCACCGCGCACTACTCCACCGGCTACTGTTCAACCAGCCCTCTCCACGGGCTCTTGTTCAACCACCCCTCCACGTGCTATTGTTCATCCAGCCCTCCACCGTCTACTGTTCAACCAGCCCTCCACGGGCTCGTCTTGTTCATCCAGCCCTCCATGGGGTCCTGTTCATCCAGCCCCAACCGGCTCGATCGATCGGGGTCCTATTCATCTAGAGGCAACACCATGGGGTCCTGTTCATCCACCCCCACCGGTAACTGTTCATTTAAACCCCCGAACAACAATCACTGTTCATCAAGGGAAGGAGGCAGCAAGGTTCGATCGGCTTCAGTTAGCAGCAGTAGCGAAGGAATCAATTGATAGGGTTCAGTTAACAGCCATCGATCGATCGCTCGGGTTCAGTAACGCGTAGCCTGCAGTGCAATCGCTTGGGTTCAGTAGGCGAACGCCTCGTTCGGGTTCAGTTAGAGCCCAATGCCTCGCACCCATGCGCGTGCGTGTGCGAGAGAAACACGCAATCCTCCGTGCATCGCTCGTCCCCGAGCACCCACCGTAACCGGGAACACCCTGATATTTTCCTCACCCTCGCTTCTACCATGTTTTTTTCCGTCATGGACGGCCCAAAGAATGTCATGCAGCTGCGTCTTCGGCCCGCCCAGGACAAACAGTCCATTCTCTGTCATGATTTTTTGTCATAGAAGTAGGATCCCACCACATCTATGATAATACCAGGTTTTGTCACAATTATCGTTATAGAAGTGTCATAAGTATGACAGGAAAAAAATCGTTCAGCCCAAAATGTCACGTATGTGTCTTTTTTTGTAGTGATATGATGCAACCAAAAGGTTTTGTCGACGATCCATTTATGGACTGGTGCAAGCCTCTCGGAGTTGGAATAAATCCTTTGATAGTGTGATCAAAGCATATGGTTTTATACAGACTTTTGGAGAAGCCTGTATCTACAAGAAAGTGAGTGGGAGCTCAGTAGCATTTCTAATATTATATGTGGATGACATATTGTTGATTTGAAATGATATAGAATTTCTGGATAGCATAAAGGGATAGTTGAATAAGAGTTTTTTCAATGAAAGACCCCGGTGAAGTTTCTTACATATTAGGCATCAAGATCTATAGAGATAGATCAAGACGCTTAATTGGACTTTCACAAAGCACATACCTTGATAAAATTTTGAAGAAGTTCAAAATGGATCATTGAATGGAAGGGTTGTTGCCTGTGTTACAAGGTGTAAAGATGAGTAAGACTCAAAGCCCGACCACGGCAGAAAATAGAAAGAGAATGAAAGTCATTCCCTATGTCACATTCATAGGTTCTATAAAGTATGTTGTGTTGTGTATCAGACCTATTGTGTACCTTGCCATGAGTTTTTGCAAGGGGGTACAATAGTGATCTAAGATTAGATCACTGGACAGCGGCCAAAATTATCCTTAGTGAGGACTAAGGAAATATTTCTTGATTATGGAGGTGATAAAAGAGCTCGTCGTAAAGAGTTACGTCGATGCAAGCTTTTACACCGATCCAGATGACTCTAAGTTTGAATCTGGAGACATATTGAAAGCGGGAGCAATTAGCTAGAGTAGCTCCATGCAGAGCATTGTAGACATAGAATATTTGCAAAATACATACGGCTCTGAATGTGATAGACCCGTTGACTAAACTTCTCTCATGAGCAAAACATGATCACACCTTAGTACTCTTGGGTGTTAATCACATAGAAATGTGAACTAGATTATTGACTCTAGTAAACCCTTTGGGTGTTGGTCACATGACGATGTGAACTATGGGTGTTTATCACATACAGATGTGAATATTGGTGTTAACTCACATGGTGATGTGAACTAGATTATTGACTCTAGTGCAAGTGGGAGACTGAAGGAAATATGCCCTAGAGGCCATAATAAAGTTATTATTTATTTCCTTAATTCATGATAAATGTTTATTATTCATGCTAGAATTGTATTAATCGGAAACTTAGTACATATGTGAATACATAGACAAAACATATAATCCCTAGTATGCCTCTACTTGACTAGCTCGTTAATCAAAGCTGGATATGTTTCCTAACCATAGACATGTATTTCCATTTGATGAACATGATCACATCATTAGGAGAATGATGTGATGGACATGACCATCCGTTAGGTTAGCATTATGATCATTATAGTTTTATTTCTACTGCCCTCTTCATGACTTATACATGTTCCTCAGACTACGAGATTAGGCAACTCCCGAATACCGGAGGAACACTTTGTGTGCTACCAAATGTCACAACGTAAATGGATGATTATAAAGGTGCTCTATGGGTGTCGCCGAAGGTGATTGTTGGGATGGCACAGATCGAGATTAGGATTTGTCACTCCGTGTTTCGAAGAGGTGCCCTCTCGGTAATACTCATCACTATAAAGCCTTGCAAGCATTGTGACTAATGAGTTAGTTGCAGGATGAAGTATTACGGAACGAGTAAAGATACTTGCCGGTAACGAGATTGAAATAGGTATGATGATACTGACGATCGAATCTCGGGCAAGTAACATACCAATGACAAAGGGAACAACGTATGTTGTTATGTGGTTTAACCGATAAAGATCTTCGTAGAATATGTAGGATCCAATATGAGCATCCAGGTTCCGCTATTGGTTATTGACCAGAGATGTGTCTCGGTCATGTCTACATAGTTCTCGAACCCGTAGGGTCCGCACGCTTAACGTTCGATGACGATATGTATTATGAGTTATGTGTTTTTGATGACCGAAGTTTGTTCGGAGTCCCAGATGAGATCACGGACATGACGAGGAGTCTCGAAATGGTCGAGACATAAAGATAGATATATTGGACGACTATATTCAGACACCGGAGAAGTTTCGGAAAAAACCGGAGTGCCGGAGGGTTACCGGACCCCCCCCCCCGGGAACTAATGGGCCTCGATGGGCCTTAGTGGAGAGAGAGGAGGGCTGCAGGAGGGCTGGCCGTGCACCCTCTTTTAGTCCTAATAGGACAAGGGAATGGGGGCCGTGCCCCCCTTGCCTTCTCCCTCTCTCCCTCTCCTTCCTTCCCCCTCTCTCCTTCTTGGTGGAAACCTACTTGGACTTGGAGTCCTAGTAGGATTCCCCCTTTGGGGGTGCACCAAGGAGGGCTGGCCGGCCTCCCCTCCCTCCTTTATATACGGAGGCAGGGGGCACCCTAGAACACACAAGTTGATCTTTTAGCCGTGTGTGGTGCCCCCCTCCACAGTTACACACCTCGATCATACCATTGCGGAGCTTAGGCGAAGCCCTGCGCCGGTAGCCTCATCATCACCGTCACCATGCAATCATGCTGACGGAACTCACCCTTGGCCTCAACTGGATCAAGAGTACGAGGGACGTCATCGAGCTGAACGTGTGCTGAACGCGGAGGTGTCGTACGTTCGGTACATGGATTGGTTGGATCGCAAAGATGTTCGACTACATCAACTGTGTTATTGAAACGCTTCCGCTTTCGGTCTACGAGGGTACGTGGACACACTCTCCCCTCTTGTTGCTATGCATCACCTAGATAGATCTTGCATGCTCATAGGAATTTTTTTGAAATTACCGCATTCCCCAATAGATAGGGCTAAGCGGAACGACACCTCACATCTCGGCACAGTGGAACGTTTAACCCGTCTGCTGTCCAAGTGGCTTTGAGGCTGGCTCCACTCTCCAAATAGAGCTTCCTTTCTTTTACTAGAGAGAGTAGTCCAAGCCTCTAAATATCTTGAGGGCTTTCCTCAAACAACTTTTGGATCTTCTGCTTCACCGGTCTAACACAAGTTGTTGCTGGGAGCAAAAAAGGAATGTATTTTAGGGACCTTTGGATACCAAGATCTTCGGTCCATGACCCCTAGACACCGAGGGCGTCCTTGGGGCGTTAGTCGTCACCTTAACTGAAAGTTGGTGTTTACTTTGGTGCCGGAGAGCCGCAACCGCTCAATTTGGGTCAGACCTTGATACTACAACTCAAGCTGTCGGGGAAGAACTTGATCCACCAACACCTATGGGGACCGGGCCCCTTTCGGTTCGGCGGGAGGCGGAGAGCGCACAAAGAGCGGATCGAGGCAGTACACGCGAGCATTTTTTACCCAGCTTCGGGCCGCACGGATGCGTAAAACCCTACTGCTGCTTGTTTGTGTGTATTGAATTCTTGCTCAGGAGTGATGGACGCTGCCAGACTGAGCGTGAGATTGTTCCTGATGTTTCGAATGAGTTGAACCCCCTCTACGTTGCGCTTGGGCGTCCTTTTATACTTTCAAGGGGTCGCCGACAGGTGGCAACGTAGACTAGAAGGGTAAAAATGGAAAAGGATGCGGTAGGTGCAGCTACCGCTACTGTGGACACAGTGCACCCTACCTAACTCTGACGGCAGGGGACAAGGTCATTGAATGCCTGTCTGAGTTACCTAAATAGTGCAAAAAGTGACCGCTAGGAGCGCCACCGTCTGCCACGATGGCCTTCTCTTCATCTCCGCTTGCCACCGCGTACCCCTGGCTGCACAGGCTCCCGCCACGTGCCCCTGAGGAAGCCTCAAGGCGACACGCGGGTGGGTGCGCTGGAGCGTGGGTACAGAGTGGCAGCGGGCCCCCGGCGAGTACCTTGTCGGGGTTGTCGTCTTGTCGTGTCCAGAAGCTTGTCGCTCACCGGACCTTGCCGGGACGTGCGGTGCATCGCGGCAAGTTTCTTGAAGTGCCGTGGTTGGCCTTCCCGGCAAGCTCCTCTTGCCGGGGTCTTGTCTCTTCCCGGCAAGATCCTCTTGCCGGGGCCTGGGTTGGCCTTCCCGGCAAGCTCCTCTTGCCGGGGCCTTGGTTTGAGTACTTTGTTCTTGAATGGTCTTCAAGGGAACCACGGGGGGGTCTTGGCGGTCACCCGGCAAGCCTTGCCGCGGGAGGCTGCGACCGCCCGTGCACAAGTTCGGGGTACTAGGGTACCCCTACTCTAGTACACCGACAGGAGCCCCCGGGCCTGGGCCAGACACGGTGCCGACCGCTGTTGGGCCAGGACCAAAACAGTGCACGGGCACGCGCGGCCTAGGTCACGCCGCATATCTCCCCGCTCCCACCGCGCACGCCCAGAACGGCACGCGTCAAACGCGGCGTCGCGGGTGACGCGGGCAGCGTGCGCGGGGCTAAGCCCCTCGAGCATGCGTCAGGCCACGATGATGGGGACGGTTCACGCCCTCCTCCCTAAACGGAGGTAGGCGTGGGGTCGTGGTGCATTTACTGGACGGGGCGGGTGCGTGATTTTCGGGACGTCCACTCCCCGCGATCACGAGGCGAAGCGAGGCCGCCTCATCCGTCGCCTTGGTTCTGCATCCCCGCCATGCGCTTGGAGTCGTGGACGGTGGAAGTGGGAAACTGGGCCGTCGCGAGCAGAGGCAGCGGGTTGGCCCTGACTCCCTGCTCTTCCCGTGCCTTGATTCGCTGAGCGGGGCGGCCGAGCCCCCACCTCGCTCCTTTATAAAGAGCGGGAGGGGAGCACAGAAACCCGCACTCTCTCATCTCCTTTCTTCAGCTTCTGCTCCCCTTTCTCTCATTCGCCATGGAGAAAGGGAACCCAGGCCCTTCATCGGTGGCGGGGAGGGTCGCCGCCAGACAACGCACCTCTCCCTCTCCCGCGTCCGTGGTGGCAGAGCCAGCCATAAGGGGAAGAGGGAGGGGGCGAGGTCGCGGACGAGGTCGAGGACGAGGTCGAGGCGCTCGGGGAAGAGGCGGGCGGGGCGGCGCGCCAGCTTCGCCTCCGCCGGCGGCTCCTCCCCCCACGGCGGTCCATATAGGGGACGACCCTTGCGAGTTCTTCGTCAAGCTGCGCCGGGTGCCTCGTCGTCTCTTCCGGCTTCCAGCTCCGTTTGCGAGCGCGATGGAGTTGGACCCGCCCGAGACACTGAGACTGCACATGAGGGGCTGTGGGATCAGCGGCACGCGAGTCCGCGTTGTATTCCCAGCCCCTAATGTGATGTATCTTGATCGAGGGTGGAAGACGTTTGCCCGTATCCACAGCTTGATGGAGGGGTTTACCCTCCATTTTAAGTTGATGGAGGATGATCTCCTCTCCGTCAAGGTCTTCGGGTGCTTCGGCACTCGGGCAAAGTGCTGCGTGGACAGCTCCTTCGATAGCGAAGGCTCCTCCTCGAGCGAGAGTGACCAGGAGGAGAGCGACAGCGACGATGAGGGTAGCGGGCGGCGGGGTGGCGGGTCCGACTAGGCGTCGGGCGCCGCTTCGCGCGGCACCGGCGACCCCATCATCCATGTCGCCGGCTCCTTGAACTCCCCGGGGTCGTCTCCTTGGGCGGCTGGCGTAGGGAGGCTGCGGAAGGGGAAGAGGGCTAGCGACAAGGCCATCAGGTCGGAGTACGAGGGCGTGGTGCCCTCGACAGCATGCTGACGTCCTGCCGCCCCGTCTTCGAGCCCCGCTTCCAGCGCCGCCATCGCCATCCAGCCTTCGGACGGCCCCCGGGATGTTCTCTTGGTGTCTTCTGGCACCCGTAGCTCGCCTACGTGCTCCTTTTGCCCTTTTCGCCTCCTTAACCTACTTCCTGAAGAGAGGGACAGGAAAGGGATTACGGGCATCTTATCTTTTTAATTTGTAAGCCTTCGGGCCTTAGCTATATCTAAAACTTGTAATCCTCTCTTTCATGTTTTTCATCCTCTATGGACTGTACCTGAGTGGGATGTTTTTTAATAAAAAAGGGGATGCTTGCCGGGTTATTTGTCTCGCAGGTTGAACCCACGCCAAGGAGCAAATCCTTGGTATCCCTCGGACAAACGTTTCATCTCCCGGCAACAGGCCCTGCCGCCTTCCCACGTCGCTCGACCTTTCTCACGCCTTTGACGGAGGCGGGAACAAGGTGGGTGCGGTCTCCTCGTTTCATCCCTTTGCTGCCGCGACTACGACCAAACTTGGCCCCGGGAACGAGCCCCAGGGCCTAGAGTTGAGGGAGCACGACAGCTTTCGGGAAGAAACGCGGTTTCGCATTCCCCAGTCCATAAGAGGATGCATGATGAGGGATGAAAGACTTATATGATATTGCAGCCCCCAGCAACTCTGGTTTGCTGTGGATGATTCTTGGCACTCGCAGCCCCCAGCGATACTGGCTTGCCGGGGCCCAGGTGCCGGCGCTGCCAGTCATGTCATGGGAACACTTTATCAGAGGCGCGACAAGTTATTTTTGTAATATAACTCTATCTTAGGCAAAAAAATCGCTGTGTTACTTCCTTTACTCGACTCTTGGCTTTGTATGGTTCTGCCCTACGCTTTCTAGGGAAACTTGCCGGTGCAGGCACCCTTGCCGCAAGCGCCGAGTGCGGAACTTCAGCAGCCTGCTCGCGGGGTCGCTACTGACAAGCAACCTTGTCGCAACTAGTTGCAGCTCACTTAAGTTGTTGAGCGGACTCGAAACAAAGTAAGGGCGCAGCTAGCTACGAGTTGGTTCCTCCGCGCACAGGTTTTCCATACAAAGCACGATCGTTCAAGGAAAATAACTCAAAAACATAAAAAATTGATTGCTCAAACTTTAGCAACTTAGCTTTTCTGTCGTCTGCTTCCCGGCAAGGAGAGACTTTCTTGAACAGCCTGGTCCACACCATTATCTTCTCCTTCCCCCCCGGTAAACCTTGTGGGCGAGGGAACCTTCCTTCTTTTGAGAAAGAAACAGAGAAATAAAGTAATGATATGGAGCCTTGGGCTCGTTATCACTTACCGGGGTTTGGTGCTGCACAAAGTGTCAGATAACATATGCGAAAAAGGATTATAGCATAAAAAGAAACTGACAAGATGTGCGGGGCACATGAACTTTACTGGTGCACGGGGTCTGCGCCCGGCTTTGTACAAAGGATTACATGCAACAGCGGCAAGACTTGTACAAAAGGTGGTTGCCGGAAAAGCTTCCGGCAACCGCGCCCTACGGGTAAAACTTACGAAGATGTTCAATGTTCCAGGAGTTGCTCACCGGAATGCCATCTTCGGTCTCAAGGCGGACAGCGCCGGGCCTAGTGACTCGTTTCACCCGATAAGGGCCTTCCCACTTCGGTGTCAACTTGTTGGAATTCTTGGCGGACTGAACACGCCGAAGAACAAGGTCGCCTTCCTCGAGACTCGTGGCATTGACTCTGCGGCTATGGTAGCGGCACAGAGCTTGCTGGTAGCGAGCAGCTCGCACAGCAGCCTGGAGACGGTCTTCCTCAAGGAGCAGCGCGTCATCTTGCCGCAGCTGCTCTTGCTCGAGCTCATCATAAGCGAGCACTCGAGGTGACCCGTAAACGAGTTCCGTGGGGAGAACTGCCTCTGCTCCGTAGACTAGAGCGAAGGGTGTCTGGCCAGTGGCTCGATTTGGCGTCGTCCTGATCGACGAAAGAACCACCGGCAGCTCCTCGATCCAGTTTCTTCCGCACTTGTGCAGCCTGTCGAAAGTTCTGGTCTTGAGGCCTCGCAGCACTTCAGCATTTGCCCTCTCCGCTTGACCGTTGCTTCTCGGATGAGCAACAGAAGCGAAGCAGACCTTGGCGCCAAGATCTTGGACATACTGCATGAAGGTGCGTCTCGTAAATTGCGTGCCGTTGTCGGTGATGATCCTGTTAGGGATCCCGAAACGGCAAACAATCGACCTGAAGGACTTGACTGCTGACTGTGTTGTCACCTTCCTCACTGGTTCCACTTCCGGCCACTTTGTGAACTTGTCGATGGCGACGTACAAGAACTCAAAGCCCCCGACAGCTCGGGGAAAGGGGCCGAGGATGTCGAGCCCCCAGACCGAAAATGGCCAGGATGAAGGGATCGTCTGGAGAGCTTGAGCTGGCTGGTGTATCTGTTTGGAATGGAACTGGCACGCTTCACACTTGGTTACTTGTGCAGTTGCATCCTGGAGGGCTGTCGGCTAGAAGAAACCTTGTCGGAATGCTTTGCCGGCAAGTGCTCTTGCGCCAATGTGGTGACCACATATGCCTCCATGTATCTCTGCCAACAGCTGTTGTCCATCTTCCCGGCGAATGCACTTCAATTTCACACCGTTGAATCTTATTCTGTACAGTGTGTTGTCGACAAACTTGTACATACTTGACTGCCGGGCTACTCTTTCCGCTTCTTCTTGCTCTTCGGGAAGCTCTCCTATCTAAAGGAAACGGACAATCTGCTGCGCCCATGCTAGAGCTTGTGGCTCGACAACAAGGACTAAAGGCATATCTGTTGCTGTGGGAACATCCGCTTCTACGGCAAGAACCTGCGGTTCGGCCGGAGCGTGATATTCCCCGGCAAGCTTGCCGGAGCAAAACTCGTCGGGAGCGTTTGCTTCAACGGAACAAACCAAGAGGTTCGCCGGAGCAGACTGCTCCTCAGCACTCTTGGCGTCGATCTTGGGGACCTTCTTGGCGGCGGCTTCGGGAAGCTCTGCCGGAAAGTAGTCACCAGAAACCAACTTCCTCTTCTTTCTCTATCCAGTCGACGGAGTTACGGATGGTTGAGTCAGCTTGAGCACAAAGATCCCTGGTTCCACAGGCAACTTTAGTGCAGTGCACTTTGACATGCCATCAGCAATGTCATTCTGAGCTCGTGGAACGTGTTCCATTTGCAGGCCGTCAAAGAGTGCTTCTAGCTTCCTCACTTCATCAACATAAGCTTCCATCAATGGACTCTGGTAGTTCCTGTTCACTTGGCGGACGACAAGCTGCGAGTCACCCCTTACAATGAGTTTCTTGATCCCAAGGTCGGTTGCGATTCTGAGTCCGGCAAGCAAACCTTCATAGTCTGCGGTATTGTTCGTTGCTTGCTCCTTGGGAAAATGCATCTGCACTACGTACTTGAGGTGCTCTCCGGTGGGTGCGATAAGCAGCACGCCTGCACCGGCGCCTTGCAGCGAGAAGGCACCATCAAAGTACATCAGCCACTCTTTGCTTGTCTCCTTGACGGGGATGCTCGTCTCTGGAATTTCTTCGTCTGGGGTTGGCGTCCACTCTGCTATGAACTCTGCCAATGCCCTGCTTTGGATCGTTGCAGTGCTCTCAAACTTGAGGCCAAAGCTTGACAGTTCCAATGCCCACTCGAAAATCCTGCATGTTGCTTCTGGATTCTGCAGTATCCTCTTCAGCGGAAAGCGAGTGACAACTGTGATCTCATGTGCCTGGAAGTAATGGCGCAGCTTTCTCGAGGCCATGAGAAGGCCGAAAAGCAATTTTTGCACACCAGAGTACCTCGACCTAGCCCCCTGGAGAAGGGAGCTGACAAAGTAAACTGGGCGCTGCACCATCTTCTTCTGCACCTCCTTGCACGTCTGCGCAGATTCATCTTTGTCGGGACCAGAGCTTGTCAGAGAAGCCCCCTGCTTGTCGCTGGATTCACTTGTCGCGGTCGCTGGCTCATCATCCGCCTCCCTCTCTGCTACTAACGCAACACTAACCACTTGATTGGTTGCCGCTAGGTACAGCAGCAACTTCTCTTGTGGCTTAGGTGCGACAAGTATTGGAGTGGAGGACAGGTACCTCTTCAAGTCCTGCAGCGCATCCTCCGCTTCCGGAGTCCATTTCATTGGACCTGCCTTTTTCAATATTTTGAAAAACGGCAGGGCTCGCTCAGCAGACTTAGAGATAAACCTGCTGAGAGCAGCCACGCAACCGGCAAGCCTTCGCACATCCTTGACGCGCTTCGGTGCTTCAATCTGCTCGATGGCCTTGATCTTGTCGGGGTTGGCTTCAATTCCCCGCTGAGACACAAAGAACCCGAGAAGCTTGCCGGAAGGGACTCCAAACACACACTTCTCGGGGTTGAGCTTGAGGTTGATCTTGCACAGATTTGCAAAAGTTTCTTCTAAATCTTGGATCAGGGTAGCCTTGTCCTTACTCTTGACCACTATATCATCCATGTAGGCTTCCACATTTCTGTGTATCTGTGGCTTAAAAGCGACATGGACTACCCTTGCAAATGTTGAACCAGCATTCTTCAACCCAAAGGGCATCCGTACAAAACAGTATGTGCCGCAAGGGGTGATAAATGCGGTTTTTTCCTCATCCTCTTCTGCCATGAAGATCTGATGGTATCCTGAATATGCATCAAGAAATGAAAGCAAATCACATCCAGCTGTGGAGTCAACAATCTGGTCAATGCGCGGCAAGGGAAATGGGTCTTTGTGACAAGCTTTATTGACATCAGTGAAGTCAATACAAAGTCTCCATTTTCCGTTAGCCTTGCGCACAACAACAGGATTGGCCAACCACGTGGGATGGAGCACTCCTCTGACAAGGCCTGCTGCTTCCAACTTCTTGATTTCTTCTGCGATGAATTCTTGGCGCTCCACTGCCTGTTTCCTGACTCTCTGCTTGACGGGCCGCGCGTGAGGACAGACGGCAAGGTGGTGCTCGATTACTTTCCTGGGAACACCGGGGATATCAGACGGTGGCCATGCAAACACGTCGACATTCGCCCGCAGGAAAGCAATGAGCGCGCTTTCCTATTTGGGGTCAAGAGTGGCGCTGATGGTGAAGGTACCACCAGTGCCATCCTCCTTGGCGGACACCTTCTTAGTCTCAGGTGGAGCTGCCATTGCCTTCTTACACTTGCCGGTGGAGCTCGATGGTGCGTCCTCGACGGTAGCGCAGCACTCCGAAGAGGTGCGCTTGCCGGAGTAGGCATCAGAGCTCTTGCCGGACTTGGTCTTCTTCTTCCATCCGGGAGCTTCAGCGGCATGTGTCTTGCGCTCTGCTGCGGCTGCCGCTTCCCAGTAGATCTTGTCGGCACAGATAAGAGCATCCTTCTTGTCGCCGGGGACAGAGATGACACTTATCGGGCCTGGCATTTTCAGTATGTTGTACGCATAGTGAGATGCTGCCATGAACTTGGCGAGTGTCGGACGGCCAAGGATTCCATTGTAAGGTAATGGAAAGTCGGCAACGTCAAACATGACCCTCTCAGCCCTGAAGTTCAGCTCGCTGCCAAATGTGACCGGCAGCGTGATCTTCCCCTTCGGCTTGCTCCTTCCCGGGTTGATTCCTTGGAATGTGCTGGTCTCTTCGAGCTCGCTGTCAGGGATCTGGAGTTTCTGAAGGACCGCGGAGGAGATCAGATTCAAGCCGGCCCCGCCGTCAACTAGCATCTTTGTGACCTTGAAGTTGCGGATAGTTGGTGAAACCAACATCGGTAAGCACCCGACCGCAGTTACGCGATCAGGGTGATCCTCAATGTCGAAGATGATAGGCGTACTGGACCATTTCAGGAGCTTGCGTGACTCTATGGATGGCTCTGCTGCATTCACTTCCCGCATCCACTGCTTGAGTTGGCGGTGCAAAGTATGCAGAGAGGCACCACCGTCAACGCACAGAACCTCTGTGGCTTTCTAAAATTCCTGCTCGTCGGCCTCGTCATCATCCATGTCTTCGTCGTCGTCGTCATCTTCATCCTTGTCTCGGCCGCGGGGAGGTCTGTCTCCATGCCGCTGCTTGGCCTTGCCGCGGCGTCCTCCTCGGCCGGGACGTTTCTTGCCGGATCCACCAGTTCCTTCCTGGGCCTTCTCCTTGTCGCGCCGCTCGTACTCAGCTTTCTGTTGCTCAACAAGCTGTTCGACTTTCTTGCAGTTCTGGAGATCGTGACCCTTGGTGCGGTGAATCTTACAATACTGCTTGCCGGAGCTGTCCTGCTTGTCGGCGGCCGCCACAGGCTGGGCCTCCTTGTCGGAGCCACCAGCTTTAGCTTCCTTGGCGCCACCTCCGTTGCCGGTCTGCTCGACAGCTAGCACTTCCTTGCCCTTTTTCCTTCTGTTGTTCCGCCACCGGCCATTCCTTGTCGGGGCGGCATCCTCACTGTCGGATCCTCCTGCTCCTGTACTCTCTCCTGGGAGCCTCCTCCCCTCTTCAGTGCGTGCACACTTGTCGGCCAGGGCGTAAAGCTCGCTGACTTCTCTGATTTTACACATCGCCATCTCCTCCCTCATCCTTCGGTTTCGCACGTTCTGATGGAACGCGCTGATGATCGCGGCGGGGTGGACGTCTGGGATGTTGTGCTGTACACGGCTGAATCTCTGAATGTACTTGCGCAGTGGCTCTCCTTCCTTCTGGGCGAGCAGATGAAGATCGCTCTCTTGGCCATGTGGCTTGTGGCCGCCTGTAAAGGCGCCGACAAACTGATGGCATAAATCTGCCCAAGAGGAGATGGAATTGTCCGGCAAGTGCATGAGCCAGGACCTGACGTTGGGCTTGAGTACCAGCGGGAAGTAGTTGGCAAGGATCTTGTCGTCCCGTCCCCTGGCAGCCTGCACCGCAATGGTGTAGATGCTAAGAAACTCCGACGGATGCGTCTTGCCGTCGTACTTCTCTGGTATGTATGGTTTGAAATTCTTTGTGCTGGGCCACTGGACTTGCCGCAGCTCACGGGTGAACGCAGGACAACCTACCGCGTACGGCAGATCGCCTGGTTCCCCTGGCGCATGCATGTCAACAGAGGGCCCAGCGCGCTTGTCGGATTGACGTCGCGCTTCTCTTCGGCGCTCGATGCGGGTTCGAGCGTCTTCTTGTTGTCGTTCATGGAGAACTTGGCGATGGTCGCGACGAGCTCGTGGGTCCGACGACGCGGTGGAGCCGCTGTCGGGGTGGACCCGGCGAGTCGGCGATTTTGGCCTTCGTAGTGGAGAGTGCATGGAAGTCGCACCTCCCCTGGTCTTGTTGCCATCGGCTCGCGTGTGGCTGTCCTGCCGCGGCAGTGAGGTGCTTGGTTGCCGCGCAGTGTCGCCATTGGCGAAGCCGATGAGGCTCTGGATAGTGGCCCTCCATTCGTCGGTCTTGTCCGCCGTCGGAGGATAGTCTAGGAGCAGTTGAGCTCGCGCCAAGGCTTCTGCTGGAGTGGTGGGCGGCGGAGGTGAACGGTGCGAGGAGTGGGGCATGCTCGGACTCCTAACCACATTAGAAGGAGCAGTGCCCCGTCCAGGCGACCGTACTTCGCTCGAGCCAGCATGTTGACGTGCATGTTGGTCTTGAGCGCCACGAGAACCACCAGCTTGGTCTTGGCCCAGCGGACGTATGGCGCTGCGAACGCCATGACGCTGCTGGTCCCGCGCCTCCTGAGAGGGGCGCGGTACGCGCATGGACGCCGAGGTCTATGCTGCCTTGTCCTTGGACTTGGCTGCATTGAGGGCTCCCTCGTCGACGCCCATTCTTCCGCTGGCGTCCACTCCACCACCCGTTTGCTCCGGAGGCGGTGAAAGCGACGCAGACAGAACAGCTGCCTCCGAATCCTTCTTCTTCGGTGGCATGTCGATGAAGACGATGAAGATTTAGCTCGAGTGCACGCCGGATCGGGTTCGCACAATCTCGATGCCCCCTACCTGGCGCGCCAAAGATGTCGGGGAAGAACTTGATCCACCAACACCTATGGGGACCGGGCCCCTTTCGGTTCGGCGGGAGGGGGAGAGCGCACAAAGAGCGGATTGAGGCAGTACATGCGAGCAGTTTTTACCCAGCTTCGGGCCGCACGGATGCGTAAAACCCTACTGCTGCTTGTTTGTGTGTATTGAATTCTTGCTCAGGAGCGATGGACGCTGCCAGACTAAGCATGAGAGTGTTCCCGATGTTTCGAATGAGTCGAACCCCCTCTACGTTGCGCTTGGGCCTCCTTTTATACTTTCAAGGGGTCGCCGACAGGTGGCAACGTAGACTAGAAGGGTAAAAATGGAAAAGGATGCGGTAGGTGCAGCTACCGCTACTATGGACACAGTGCACCCTACCTAACTCTGACGGCAGGGGACAAGGTCATTGAATGCATATCTGAGTTACCTAAACACTGCAAAAAGTGACTGCTAGGAGCGCCACCGTCTGCCACGATGGCCTTCTCTTCATCTCCGCTTGCCACCGCGTACCCCTGGCTGCATAGGCTCCCGCCACGTGCCCCTGAGGAAGCCTCAAGGCGACACGCGGGTGGGTGCGCTGGAGCGTGGGTACAGAGTGGCAGCGGGCCCCCGGCGAGTACCTTGTCGGGGTTGTCGTCTTGTCGAGTCCAGAAGCTTGTTGCTCACCGGACCTTGCCGGGACGTGCGGTGCATCGCGGCAAGTTTCTTGAAGTGTCGTGGTTGGCCTTCCCGGCAAGCTCCTCTTGCCGGGGTCTTGTCTCTTCCCGGCAAGATCCTCTTGCCGGGGCCTGGGTTGGCCTTCCCGGCAAGCTCCTCTTGCCGGGGCCTTTGTTTGAGTACTTTGTTCTTGAATGGTCTTCAAGGGAACCACGGGGGGGGGGGGGTCTTGGCGGTCACCCGGCAAGCCTTGCCGCGGGAGGCTGCGACCGCCCGTGCACAAGTTCGGGGTACTAGGGTACCCCTACTCTAGTACACCGACACAAGCATTACTCAATAGAGGTGCAAGGCTTAAAGAACGAGCTAGGCGGCCCGCGGGGAAAGAAAGAATTTAATTGTCAGAACAACTCTGAACATAACTTGTACAAGAGTAGGACTTTTGGGCCTAGCATTACGAGAAATTGGGACAGTACTCTATCTGCCCCTACAACTCATAAAATCTGCCTTCTTTTCTGTTATGCACCGAGGTTTTGAATAAGATGACCTTTGCATTTTCCTTTGACAAAATGTGAAAACAAACTTTGGGCATCCAAGAAAGAAGTAAAGGTCAAAATCGGAAACTCTGTGTTCAGATCGGTGAGGCAAGACACAAATTCATCGTGAGTTACATCCCACTCCAGTTGTTGCTTTTCTTTTTATTACTTCGAAAGTAGCTGCTTCAGCCCACATGAATTCGTGATATTCCTTTTTATTTCTCATCAAAACCTTTGCTAATTCGACAAGGAACAACTGCATCGTTTGGATCTAATCTATCTACTCGACAATTCATCCAGCTTTATTCAGCTAAAAAGAAGTGTGTGTGTGTGTGTGTGGCCCCCTTGAACGCCTTCTCAAAGGGTTCTCAAAAAAGTAGGAGATTCAATTAAGCGCCATGGTTTTCAGTGAACAGTAGTTCATAATGTTGGTCTTTTCGGAGGGATTGCAGGTTTTCTTAATCATTTATTCGGCACAAGAAAAACCAAAAAACAATGGTCACACCCTTGCCAAACACCCTCCCCTCTGCGTACTGTGAGAAAGAAACAACTTCCTAATTCCAGTTTCTTTCATTTATACCTACTATATCCACGCTAAATATGAAAACTTTTGAAACTTCTAAAACAATGTTGACTACTATAAATGCATCCTTTTGCAGCAGTCCCCTGGACATAGCATGGTCCTTTCAGGCAGTGGCCAAAGAAACGGAAAATACCAAAAAGTTCAAATTGACAGCTAATAACATTGATTCAATTGGCAGAAGTTCTTTCTTGACCTGGAATAGATGAATCCTCACCCTGATGTTTATTGGAAGTAAAAGCCAAACATGTTCAGATGTAGTTCATTCCCATAAATAAATATATTCTCCGATGTCGATATAATGGGTAGAAGGCTTATTTCTCGGCAAATAGCTAAGAGGAAAGTCCCACACACAACCCCAAAAGAATAAACTGGATGGACTCACTACTGCAGGATGCTGCTAACGCGACACTGCGATTAGAGACCCTTCGAGAAACTGTGTGCGATGCAATAATCGCAAATGGTGGTGTCAGAGAACCATAAAAATGTCCAAAACATTTGCGATGACGGATACATCAAACACGGTTCAGATTTTAGTTGTGTGTGCGATGCATGACATACGGTTCAGTTCAATGAACTGTTTGCGATGAGGAGGAACAAAAGAAACGGGCAGCCAGATGAAGGCGTGTGCGATATATAACATATGGCTCACTCGGATTAACTGTTTGTGATGAGGCGGAACAACAGAAACGGACAGCTAGATAAAGGTGTGTGTGATTGAGGGCATACGCTTCAGAAGGATTAACTGTTTGCAATTAGGCAACAGAACAGAAATGCTCAGCGAGATCAAAGGTGTGTGTGATTGATGGCATACACTTCACACGGATGAACTGTTTGCGATTAGCCACAACAAACAGAAATAGTTAGACAGATCAACATGTGTGCGCTAGACGGGCACACATTCTACTTAAATGAAGCGTGCGCGATGGTAATAACGAGCGTGCACAATTCTTGGAAGTTGGAACAAGACGTGTGCTGACATTTCCTATTGCGGTGCACCAAACACCATGTATGCGGCCGAGAAAGCGTTCCCACGTTACGCCGCCCGGGAATAGTGCCACACTTAGAAATTATAGAACCGTCCATAAATTTTGAGCTTGCGTCCCGTCACCGATCAAAACCTAAACAGTTTCCCACTTAGGAGCATATTAGTACTCAGTTAAAAATACTGTACTATGCCAAGATGACTGCACATTCCTATCTCACCTCCTCATCCACGAAAGCAAACAAGTCAGTCAGCATCGTTCTCTTGCGTCTGCCATTGCCAGATTGAGTTCTCAGTCGAGAGATTACCACCACGGAGAGGCGAGCATGGAAGCGGAAGCACGAGAGATGTCCCGCTTAGCCGCGAAGGCAGCCGACATGTCCCGCCGCGCCGCCGAAGCAGCACGGACATCCCATTGCACCGTCGATGCAGAAGACTGGTCCGGTCGTGCCACGAAAGCAGCAGCGATGTCCTGCCACGCCGCTAATGCAGCAGATATGTCCTCCCGCACCGCGGCGGCCTGGGAAAATCTCTCACGGGCAGGCGAGGACTCTTACAAGCGCATGCATGCGATCGTCCATAGCCAGATGGATCAGATCTCCGGCTGGATGAAGCTGCAGGATGAGTTGAATGCCTCAGTTGAACAACTTTAGGCCGAGCGTGACCTATTGAGGGCGAAGATCGCCGGAAGGGCGGACCAGGTGGAGGAGACCGCTGCCTTGTTGAAGAGGACGGGCGTCATCGTCAAGAAACTTATGGACGAGAATGCCATGCTCCGCATCGAGCGCAAAAGGCTGGTGGAGGAATTCATGGTTGCTTCCGAGCAGCGTATTAAGGACATGAAACTGATGAACAAGATCATCGCCTCTCGCGGCGAGAACTAGTCTCCGCGACCTGCAGCGTATCAAGAAAGTAGAGATCAGCGAGCCAGATCGTTATATGCATCTTCCTTCTTCTTTTACCCTTATGTATTTCGGGCGTAGCCGCATGTGGCTTTTTCAGTTATCTTCCTAGATATGTAAGACAATTATAATCCACTGTCATCATCCTTATATTCATCATGCTTGCAATAAGTCGTAGTCAATGCTATATAGGTCCATCTGATCTTACATCAAGATCCGTGCAAAACTTTCTTTTCAGATTTTCACTTTTCTCTCTTAAATCTCAGTCCAGTGAGACATAGCCACGCCATGAAACAGGGGCTTGGGCGCCATTAATGGAGACGTTAGGAGGAAGGTGCACGGCGGATAGAGGTCAAAGGGCTCTCCTCCCGATGAGCATGGGCAGGGGTCTGATCGCACGCCTCCCGTACTCAGAGAGCTACCCCGCACGGCACCTCCTAGCCAATAAAAAAGGGACGCTTGGCGGCACGTAATTGGTAAGTAGAATGCCCACGGTTTCAATAATAGTTGTGTTTCCGATATGTAATGTGACAACACTTGTTCCAAAAATGACTTTGTTGATTTTTAATGTGTGCGCCTTCGCAAATTGGACAGAAAAATTACCACAACATGTTGGTGCCATGTCATGACACCATGCCAAGTTTCCTGATTTTCAGGCATGTTTTGGATTTACGGGAATTGAAAAACAAAGTTTCTCATTCTTTTTGGCCGAGCCACGATGACCAGATGTTTGAATTCCATTCTCATTTCTTGCATGGGACCTAGAAATTTACCCAAGGACACACATGTGATTTTTCAACCAACTTTGGTGCACTAGAGCATGTGCTTGTAGTTCAAATTTGAATTATGCACATTAAATGCCCAGAAATTCAATTAATGTACAAAAACGGTCAAACAAACCCAGAATAATTCCAAAATTTAGCACGATACTTCTATTTGGTCTAATCTGCCTGTGTAAACAAATTAAGGCGGGAGAAGGTAGTGTACGTATGTCGTTTCGCACACGAAGGAGACACGTTCCCTCTCCGAACCACGAGCCTTCTTGAGAGAAGCTCCGGTTTAGCAAGCAGCTTATAGCAAAGCTTGTCCCAATTCAGCCAAAAAAATAACGCAGCATGTTGGTGCCATGTCATGACACCATGCCAAGTTTCATGATTTTCAGGCATGTCTTGGATTTACATGAATTAAAAAACCAAGTTTCTCAATCTTTCCGGCCGAGCCACGATGCCCAGATGTTTGAATTTCATTCCCATTTCTTGCATGGCACCTTGAAATTCACCCAAGGACACAGATGTGATTTTTCAACTTTGGTGCACTGGAGCATGTGCTTGTAGTTCAAATTTGAATTATGCACATTAAATGCCCAGAATTTCAAATAATGTATAGAAAGGCCAAACGAACCCGGAATTAATATATACAAAAATGAAATACATGCTTGGAAAACATGACGCCTGGTGCGGTGCCATGGTTTGGCCTCACCGTGCCCTGGTAAAAATTTGAGAATGTTTTCCTTATGTCATTATGCGCGCCTTTCATAAATCGAACCACCACCGAGGAAGTTCCATGGCTTTGAGGGGGAATCACCAAGATTGAAGGGGGATCCAAATTTCCTTGTCCTTTGTCCATGAGTTTTTTCTATGATGAACATAGACCCTGCAAATTACCACGTTCAATTTTGATACTTCTCCGTGTTCATTTACCATATTTAGAGGATTATTTGCATTCTCTAGGCATTAATGCACATAATTCAAATTCGATCAATCGGTGCATGAAAAGGTGCACAAGAACGGTCTAGAAAACCATCCTTGTGCCATTTAGTAAATTCTCATGCCTTTTACAAGGAACGGACAGATATTTCAAGGAAATGTGTGCCAATAGTCAACCATAAATGCGTTGTTTACTGGGTAACAACTATACAAAAAAATTAAAAATGCTTGAAAAACATGACGCCTGGCATGGTGCCATGGTATGGCCTCACCATGCCCTGGTAAAAAATTGAGAATTTATCCTTATGTCATCATGCACGCCTTTCATAAATCGAACCATCACCGAGGAAGTTCCATGGTTTCGAGGGGGAAATCACCAAGATTGAAGGGGGATCCAAATTTCCTTTGTCCTTTGTCCATGAGTTTTTTTATACGATGAACATACACCCTGCAAATCACCACGTTCAAATTTGACACTTTTCCGTGTTCATTTACCATGTTTAGGGGATTATTTGCATTCTCTAGGCATTAATCCACATAATTCAAATTCGAACAATCAGTACATGAAAAGGTGCACAAGAACGGTCTGGAAAACCATCCTCATGTCATTTAGTAAATTCTCATGCCTTTTACAAGGAATGGACAGATATTTCGAGGAAATGTGTGGCAATTGTCAACCATAAACGTGTCGTTTACTGGATAACAACTATACAAAAAATAAAATAAATTATTGAAAAGCATGACGCCTGGCGTGGTGCCATGATCCCTCACCATGCCCTGGTAAAAATTTGAGAATGTTATCCTTATGTTGTCATGCACGCCTTTCATAAATAAAACCATCGCCGAGGAAGTTTCATGGTTTCGAGAGGGAAATCACCAAGATTGAAGGGGGATCCAAATTTCCTTTGTCCTTTGTCCATGAGTTTTTTTCTAGGATGAACCTACACCCTGCAAATCACCACGTTTAAATTTGACACTTTTTCGGGTTCATTTACCATATTTAGGGGATTATGTGCATTTTCTAGGCATTAATGCACATAATTCAAGTTCAAACAATCGGTGCATGAAAGGGTGCACAAGAACGATCTAGAAAACGATGATCGTGCCATTTAGTAAATTCTCATGCCTTTTACAAGGAATGGACATATATTTCGATCAAATTTGTGGCAATAGTCAACCAAAAACATTTTTTTATTGGGTTTTCAACTACTAGTAAGTATGCACGTCCAACGCACGTTATAATCTTAGCAAGAAAATTCTCATTACCATCTTAAAATATATGATTTATGATCTTCCTTATATCCTTCCAATTTTGAATAAATGATCGGCAGGAATTATGTTTCAAAAACAATTTGTAACACATGACAATACAATGTGATAATCACGTAGTTGTAAGGGGTGAAGAATGATTACCAATATATCTACATCTCAGGACTAATAAGAAACAACGAAAATGTAGTCAAGATGGTCAACAAGCTAACCTTCGTTTCCATTGAATTTTTGATATAATCACACCAATGCGAACCAATGATTTTGAGCTTTTCAAATGGACGCTTCTCCCTTAGTTCTTTATGTTAATTAACTACTTGAATTGTTGCCTTTGCTACCTGCATATAGAAGCTGTTTAGACGCTGAAGATTGGGAGAGTAACATCCTTCTCGATATGATTTTGCCATACTTCATACTTGTCATAACTTTGACATGTAATAGTTGATAGGTTTGTGAATCTGAGTTTGATGTTGAAGCAAACTTAAAATTAGCAAGACACACTGGTGTTCCTTGAGATACTCTTTTCCTGGAAAACTTATTTTCATAATATCATTTGATGTCCATCTCATTTTTGAGAGGCAGATAGGCCCCATTGCAACATAGCAGTTTAATAAAAAGGTTCAAGAGCAATTATGCAAGGGAGGGTGGATTAAACAGAACACCTCCATTTCTTGTGCTTCCTTTGTCTTCCAAGCTATATTTACATACATAGTACCGATACTGCTTCTGTCAACCGAAAACAACAAAATGTTCAGCCGTGTGGCGGAGCAGATCTACACAAACATCCTGATTGCCGCAAGAAAAATTCCAATAAAAACAGGCCTCGATGATTGATATGTATTATATTCTCCCCGTAACCAGAAAATCATCTGATCATGTCAGACACATTAGGGTATTGTACAAAAAGTGCATAAAGGACTCATCATATATGCTTGACCTAAAATAAGAAAGTGCATAAACACATTGACAGAAAAATACTAATCCACCAAACAAGGGACAAGGGAGGAATGAGGTTGAAAGAGGATCGCTCACCATTTGTTTCCTGGTAGATCCATGCACACACAAGAAAAAATGAATGAATTTCACAGAAAATAAAAATAAAAAATAAGAGAATATAGAATAGTTGAAATGAAGAAAAAGGATATATCTGAACTTGGTCGTATGGAAACACCACTAAACACCAAATTATCAAAGAAAAAAAATGATATTGTGATCTATACCTCAAACGCCTTGAACTTATGAGTCATGGCCCACACTGCCTGTTGGGTCTTCTGCTTCAATAAGATCGGTGACTAATCTTATTGGGTCTTCCACAGTACCAACAATTCCTAATACGTTTGTCTGCTTTCGGTCTTTTTTATCTAGCTTCAAAGCCTCGTACGTATGAGACGATCAACACTTTGCTAATACGACGACAACGAATTAGATGATCAAGATCGACACACCTGTGATCAGCACTTCCTAAGAAGTTAAGCTAGTAGTACTGAATCAATATCCAAGTCAGAAATCTAGTTAAGCCACTATACGTATGCGATCGTGGGACGGCAACCTTGGTCTTCGATGATGGCTCCGATGAGAGGGCGAGTGGAGTCTGGTCATTGGCCTCCGTGAGGACGCCGTTGTGGGATTGTTGACCTCTCAGTCCGCCGTCGGAGGCCGTCTTAGGGGAGGTCCTGCAGATCAAAGTAGTCCCCACCCTGTAGGCTCGCATCGGCGCCATGCGTCGCCTCTCGTTGGAGACTGTCCCCACCGGAGGTTCACCGTCGAGGCCACAGGCCGTGCCCCTGCCGTTTGTCATCTCCCTTCCTTCTGTTCGTCTCTATCTCCTCACTTTTGAAGCTCTCTCTCCCTGGAACCGCAGCTAGCCAGGGAGGAGGTGAGCTGCCACCGGCGTCTCTCCGACTCGCCGGAGCCGCTTGTCATTGACCCATCCGCCTGCCATCCGCCAGATCCCTGCCATCCCCGCCGAAGCCGCCCGTCGTCGACCCGTCCTGCTGCCATCTGATGACCCACAAGTATAGGGGATCTATCATAGTCCTTTCGATAATTAAGAGTGTCGAACCCAACGAGGAGCAGAAGGAAATGATAAGCGGTTTTCAGCAAGGTATTCCCTGCAAATACTGAAATAAGTGGTAACAGATAGTTTTGTGATACGATAAATTGTAACGAGCAACAAGTAACAAAAGTAAATAAAGTGCAGCAAGGTGGCCCAATCCTTTTTGTAGCGAAGGACAAGCCTGGACAAACTCTTATAATAGGAAAAGCGCTCCCAAGGAAACATGGGAATATCGTCAAGCTAGTTTTCATCACGCTCATATGATTCGCGTTCGGTACTTTGATAATTTGATATGTGGGTGGACCAGTGCTTGGGTACTGCCCTTACTTGGACAAGCATCCCACTTATGATTAACCTCTATTGCAAGCATCCGCAACTACAATAAAAGTATTAAGGTAAACCTAACCATAGCATGAAACATATAGATCCAAATCAGCCCCTTACGAAGCAACGCATAAACTAGGGTTTAAGCTTCTGTCACTCTAGCAACCCATCATCTACTTATTACTTCCCAATGCCTTCCTCTAGGCCTAAATAATGCTGAAGTGTTTTGTAGTCGACGTTCACATAACACCACTAGAGGTTAGACAACATACATCTTATCAAAATATCGAACGAATACCAAATTCACATGACTACTAATAGCAAGACTTCTCCCTTGTCCTCAGGAACAAACGTAACTACTCACAAAGCATATTCATGGTCATAATCAGAGGGGTAATAATGTGCATATAGGATCTGAACATATGATCTTCCACCAAATAAACCAACTAGCATCAACTACAAGGAGTAATCAACACTACTAGCAACCTACTAGCACCAATCCCGGACTTGGAGACAAGAATTGGATACAAGAGATGAACTAGGGTTTGGAGATGAGATGGTGATGGTGAAGATGTTGATGGAGATTGCCCTCTCCCGGTGAGAGGAGTGTTGGTGATGACAATGGTGATGATTTCCCCCTCCCGGAGGGAAGTGTCCCCAGCAGAACAGCTCTGCCGGAGCCCTAGATTGGTTCCGCCAAGGTTCCTCCTCGTGGCAGCAGAGTCTCGTCCCGAAAGGTTCTCTGCTATTTTTTTCTCATCGAAAGACTTCATATGGGAGAAGATGGACGTCAGAGAGCCACCAGGGGGCCCACGAGGTAGGGGGCGCGCCCCCCACCCTCGTGAGCAGGGTGTGGGCCTCCCGGCCTTCATCTTGGGTGATGATTTTTCTTTATTTATTTTAAGGTGTTCCGTGGAGTTTCAGGACTTTTGGAGTTGCACAGAATAGTCCTTCAATATTTGCTCCTTTTCCAGCCCAGAATTCCAGCTGCCGGCATTCTCCCTCTTCATGTAAACCTTGTAAAATAAGAGAGAATAGCCATAAGTATTGTGACATGACATGAAATAATAGCCCATAATGCAATAAATATTGACATAAAACCATGATGCAAAATGGACGTATCACCATCTGCCAGATCCATGCCAGCCCCGCCGGAGCCGCCCGTCGTTGACCCATCCGGCTGACATCTGATCCACGCCAGCCCCGACGGAGTCCATGCTCATCACCTTTCCCTGCATCCAGCTGCCGCCGTCGCTCGGTGTTGACCGCATCGCTCGCTTGGTTTCTATTTACGACCGGGTTGTATTTTTCCTTGGATTAACGAAGCGATGCATGGGGGTGGACGTGGGGCACTGGATGATTGGGTTTGCCAGAGTTTTCGTCCGCCAGGTTAATTTACTAAACGCACTTTCAGATGGGGGGGTTAGTATAATCTTAACGGTTAGATCAAGTTAAGAGGTCGGAATCGTAAGGTTGTAATTGATCTGTGTTGTCACATGTACGTTAGGCTAGGTGCACTTAGCAATGAATATGTTTAATTGTTTAACAGTAACAAAGATAAAAAAATGAAATAAATGATTGAAAAACATGACGCCTGGCATGGTGCCATGGTATGACCTCACCATGCCCTGGTGAGAATTTGAGAAGGTTTGGCTTATGTCGTCATGCACGCCCTTCATAAATCGAACCATCGTCGGGGAAGTTCCATGCTTTCGAGAGGGAAATCACCAAAATTGAAGGGGGATCCAAAACTTCTTTGTTCTTTGCCCTGGAGTTTTCTACGAAGAACATACACCCTGCAAATCACTGTGTTCGGGTTTGGCATTTTTCCGGGCTCATTTACCATATTTAAGGGATTATGTGCATTTTATAGGCATTTGGCGCATATAAATCCAATCCGGCTACAGCAACACGGGTGTGATGTGAGGGACGTGGATTGTCATTCGATCGCGGCACATCCTACGGTGCACACACGCGACCCACGTGGCTGGGATTCCAGCCAATCAAAACGCAACACACAATAGCCTTAGCGCACACTGTTTCCAGAAGCGACCGAGATGAACCATGTGCGATAATGAATGAGAAAAATTGTAAGGGAAGCCAAATTTCCTTTGTCGTTTGTCGTAGAGTTCTTAAAAACCACCGCACTGTACGGCTGCCTAGCCCTCTGTCGCAGAGCTCTCTCCAAGCATCGCTCATGGCACCGCGGGGCATAGTAACTGGTAAGGAAGCGATGGCATCCCGCGGCGCCGCGTTCCTTGCCGCCCATGACCGCACACATGGTAAGGAAGCGATGGCATCTCACCGCGCCGGATTCATCGCTGCCGGCGGCCACACAGTTACGTGGGCGGACTTTGAGGCTCCCATGGCCGAATGTGCGGTGGATCTGGAGGCCGCCAAAGCCGCACAGGAGGACGGAAAAGGCACAAAGCAGTCAAGAAAAGAGAGTCATGTCGCCGCAAGAAATAAGAGGCCGCACGCCGTGATGAGGAGAGCTTGGCGGAGATAGAAGCATGGTTGGCTGCCGCCTACAAGGCCGGGAAGGAGAACGCCTACGTCTGGCCAGCATGCCCCAATGGCAGCATGTGAGAAGTAGTTTAAGTTTTAAGTATTAGAGCAAATTACCAGTAGTACAAACATGTGTTGATTAGCATGTGTGACCGTGTGCGCTTTTTGCGTTAATCATTAGAAGATCAAAAAACACACAGTTTCTATGCCGTACCCGTGTGCTTCTTTTGTGTTAATGATCCATAAGTTTGTTACATGTGCGATGGTTCCTAATAAACCAGGCGTACCATTGACCAAAAAAATCGACTACACGTGTACATTTTTTAGGAGACAGGAACTGCCAATTTTCTGTTTTGTCGCACATGAGTATTTTACGCGCTTCATCTTCGTTGTGTGTTTCCCCCGCCCAAGTTTGAAGTTTCACAGCGAAATTTTCATTAGGCACACGATTTCAGAATTTATTCCTCCAAACACATCCCCGCCCATCAAATTTCCTCAGTATCTCCCCCACCCCACACTTCACCCCCTCTCCCTCCCCGCGACTCCCCCTACCGGCAGCTCAAACTGCCGCCACCGCCACCACAGCTTCAACCACATCTACGTTCTGCTCGGATCCTGTCAGGTAACCTACCAATCTCTATCATGGCCTCGGCCTGATTGCTTAAATGGCACCTGCGAAACATCCTCATGCCTCCAAATCCCCACCATCCCTAGCTCCAGAGCATCTGGCCCAGAAGAAGTGCCCCGGCGACTACCCCCCAGGACTTAACATGTATGATCTGACCAGCTAAATCTTACCAATACCATTTGCAATGGCTATGTTTTGTACGGTTGATGTATTAAGCATGTTCGTGCCTTGTTTGTTTCGGTACTACACACTGTGTGATGTTCAAGTATTAAATATTCAGTTCAATTTCGCCAATACCAACAACAAACTTTGCTACCATGCTACTCTCCGCAATGAAGATATACTAGAGATGCTGCCCATTTGCTATTTTTGGTGGATTCTAACCCAGTTGTACTTAACATGCCTATCCATGTACTTACGCAGGGCCATAATGGGCGATGCTGTTGTTTGCCGTCGAGGTTAGCTGCATCCCATGTCTTATAGTATTTTACATCATTTGTGCAATTACAGTTTGGCTTCTAACATTTACTTGCTTCTTGTAGGTACACATGTCAGGGGCACTGATCCATGCTTCGACCCGGAAGAAGAGCTTACCTCCGCCGCCGCTGACTTTGGGCGGGCTCTGGCCAAGATGAAGTGCCCCAACAACTACCTCTTAGGACTTACCAAGTATGAACTCACCAGTTCAATCTTACCAATACCAGTTGCAATTAATGGCTATGTTTCGATGTCTTAAACATCTTGTAGTAAACATGCCTAACACGTTTTAGCTATTTTCCCTACCATTTTATAGACAACTGGGCCGTTATCTACTCTGGCATCACCTGCCTTGTGATGTTTAACTCTGCCAATTGCATTTTTATCAGTACCGGTTTCAATGGCCATTAAGCGTGTTGCAATTAACAGTTGTATCCATTTTTAAACAGTTGTATTTCAATGGCTACAAACTTACAAAACATGAATTAGGATGATGTTAAGCCTGTTGCAATTAACAGTTGTATCCATTTTTTAATCCGTCCCTTTGCTACCGTGCTACTCTTTCGCAATGAAGATATCCCTACAGATGCTGCCGTTTTATTACCATTTGCTATTTTTGGTGGATGTTAACCCTGTTGTAGTTAACATTGGTTTTCCATGTACTTACACAGGGCTATAATGAGGGATGTTGTTGTTTGCCGTCGAGGTTAGCTGCATCCCATGTCTTATACACCATCTATTCCTAAATTTAAGTATTTTTAGAGATTCCAATATAGACTACATAAGGAGCAAAATGAGTGAATCTAGATTCTAATCTATACTATACCTATAATTCTATATACATTCGTATGTAGTTCATATTGAAATCTCTAAAAATACTTGTACTTAGGAATGTAGGTAGTTGTATTTTACATCATTTGTGCAATCTCATTTAGCTTGTAACATTTACTGGTTGCTTGTCGGTACGTATATGAGCAGTACTGATTCAGCCTCGATCCCTTTTGCGTACGGGGCAATGAGATATTCATGAACAAGCGTCAAGTGACAATACTAAGAAAGATTGTTAGGCAAAAGAAACGGGTGATGGGAATTAAGCTCTTTATTTACACTTTGTCCAAGACATCAGTGAATTTTAGGATGGTAAGTAATTTGTTGCCTTTTCCCTCTGCCCGCAAGAAGTTACTCTATTAGACCTCATGATCTGATATTTTTCTCCTTTCAGTGGTTTCCGAAGCTATTTGCTGATGATTACCTTGCAAACTACATGACCGGAGTGGAGGCAACTAAGGTTAAAGTATATAATTCATGCTACCATGATAATGCTCTAGAAGTCTTCCTGAAGATGGTGAAGGATGAGCGGGCGATCATCACAAGGGGTTGGACAAAAGTTGTTCGTGTCTATGGCATGCAAGAAGGCACATTATGGGCATTCCGCTTCTTCAACAACATCGGCAGTCAAAATGTTTTACACGTGTCTCTTCACCTTTTCCGCCTGTAAATATTGTGGTTCATCATAGTTAATTGTTGTCTAATCCTGTAATTACTGAACATATTGTACTGACAATTTTATTTATGGATTCGTTATTGAACCATTGTGCTGAGAATTTGAATTGCACATTTCATATTTCAAAATTTCCAATTCGAATAATAAATTACAGCCAGAAAAATTGTACAGGAGGGAATAAAATAATGTGCACACGGTTGGAAAGAAAACAGCATGTGTGATGAAAAAAGAAAACAAACGGTTCTTTGACGTGAAACGTTTGTGATGCCCTTTGGATGCACACACAGTTTCGTCTCATATGCGTGTGCAATTCATGGTAATACCCCTAACATTTCAAAATAGTGTGCGTGCATGATAGGAATAGCAATCGATAGTTAAGAAAATGTACACGTTGGCGTTAGCAGAGGCACCGCACACATTTTACATTCTTGAACCGTGTGCGATAATGTACCTATCACAAACATATCGGCAGATTAAATGTTGATGTCCACATTTTTCACACGACTATAGTGGCCTAATCGTTTCGGATGTACATACGAATGGAAATGCTTTCCCGGGATCGACTGTGTGGGATGTTCATACAAACCAAAACTTTTTCCCTGGATTCACTGTGTGGGATGTACATAAGAACGGAAATGTACTCCTTGGATTGACTGTGTGTGATATACATACGAACGGAAATGTTTTTCTGGGATTCACCGTGTGGGACGTACATACCTACGGAGATGTTTTCTTGGATGCACCATGTGGGATGTACTTACGTACGGAAATGGTTGTGTTTCCATGGGTCACCCGATCGCACACGAACTCATTTGGTGTCCCAGGAGGGCCTATCCCCGACAATTTGTGGGTCGTGTGGGAAGGACCCCCCTATCGCTAACACTCACATGGAGATGGTTCCAAATACCGTCGCGAAAAGGGGTTAAAACTCGTTTGTATAACACTGAGGCGTACCAGTGACTTGTGTTGACTGAGGCACGGAATACGTTCTTACACCACTCCTTTCAAACTATCCACCTACTTTGATAACATAAAATCGTTCTAGGATTCCATTCTTTTATCGCATTGGGATGTTTTCAATTCTTGAATAAACCAACAAGCATATGAAATCGTAAATAGAAAAAAATTCTTGTCTTGCGCGGTCTAAGCACATTGGTGTTTCAAGCAGGCCAGCCCACTCTTAACAACAATGCAATCAGTCCATTCACTCAAAACCGGATCTTCTCCAACAGAGCTCCCTCATTGAGCGAGCATTCAACATTCCTTGTATGCTCCACTCATTCTACGCCCAGCACCCAATCACGGGATCAGAATCACAAGTGAATGGGATGGTAATGCATCTTTCTATTTCCTTCAGCCGGCTGGTGGGAGCAAGAAGTATGGGATATGTCTGGTGTTTCTTCCATCAATCATCTAGATTTATTGGGAATTCGTTTGACGACCGTATGATTCTAATTCACTTCCATGCTTTAGCGGTTTCAAGTTGTTTTGGTTGCGTAGCTTTTGATCACAGTGTCAGCCGAGATCTAGCGCTTCTATAAAGCAAATATCTATACCCATTAGCTCATCACACCAACAAGGATCTTACTCTCAAGAGTGCTTCAATAGGTTATTACGAGTTGCTAGCTTTCAAATATCGTCAGCAAGGCAAGTCTTGATCATGAATTTTAATACCTATGTTTTATTGCATTAGTAGTATTTCCTCCCCACCATGCATGTAGTAGGAGAAATTGTATCAAGTCTTGAGTAGTATCATGTGCTAGGTTGACCCAAAATCCCTTTGTTACCATTGCCCGGGATGTTTTGTAGTTTATTATGCTATGCTCGTAGACAGGGTTGGTTGAGTGATTTATATGGGAGATGTGAGAGTCAAGATGATGACAACCCCGTGACTTCAAGATGCTCAAGATGGACTTCAAATTCACTACTGGGTGGAGGATGGATTGATGGGCACGGTGGAGCAACTAGCGGATGGCCGGGATGCATGGAGAAGCGCCATGACATCTTGTGGAAAGCTTCACCTAGCCACGAAGAGACGGATGGATATACATTGACCAGAATCTTACCTGTGCAGCCACAAGCCATTATGGGCTCTGACTTGGTTGACCCTAGGTGTGACTCTGGACGGACGGTGCCAAGAGATGTAGAAGAACGGTAGGAAATTGATGGGCACCGACAGTGGACCAGAGGATCTCTACGGAAGACCCTATTTCGTTCTTCCTATCTTCAAACACCAGGCAGTGCGAGGACATAAAGCAGGGAACAATTCTTGTGGGTAAAGTGCATAAGACTATGTAGAGTGAAATCTAATCGATTAGCCGTGTCCCCAATTATGGACAACTGAGCCTCTGGAATTGGACTTATTCAGAACTCTCAACACTGAATATAATAAATTGATGGGTTATAATGATTTCAGGTATGAGGAACTGGTTGGCGGAACCATCTCAATAACAACCAACATCTTTTAGTAATTGCAAGCAAGTCCTTTGTTGTAGGAAAAAATGGCTTTTTGCAAAAACGTAAACTTAGAACCCCACAGCCAAAAATGCATATAGTGATAGCATTATTAGTATTGTCTTTCTGTCTATGACTTGCCAGCATATTCAAAATGCTGACCTACACGGCTGCACGTCTCATGTTGCAGAGGAGTTTTCTGACCAGGAGTGAGGCTACGATCAACGCTCGGTGATTGCCCTATGGAGTCGGATGGACTCGCTTATCTTCTACGCTTCCGCAACATTTTTATTTTTTCTCATCAGTTGGCCTTTGGCCAAATTTATTCTATTGTAATAAAGACTCTATATGAGAATAGTGTAAAAAATCAGGTGTGATTGAACTTTGAAATTTTGATCAATGTATTGTGTGTGCCAGGATGATCTTGGGGTGGTACAGATACACATAGACTTGACCGATTTCCAGTCAGGTCGTTATACAAATAAAAATAAAATTTGCATAAAAGTAAATGGATAGGCACTACTAGGGAAAAGCCTGTACACAGAATCTTACCAGCAGCGCGTTTTAAAATCAGGCGCTGCCGCAATGTAGTAGTAGCGCGCTGATGATGATACAGACCTGGGGTAGGGTCATAGGCCTAACCTATACGTCCTACCCAAGGTCACTACCCAAGAAGGCAAGAAGGTCAAGAGACTCCATGAGACCCCCGATCAAAGGTGTCGACTGCAATCCACTCGACATCATGTCACTCGGGAGTCTCTCTACCTACTGTCACTCGACTAACAAGAGAATCACTCGACCTCCCGAAGACCAGGAGTCATTCAGCGTGCAACGGACAAGCATTCACTTGGTAGTCTTTAAGGCCATTAATAGCACTTAAGGTTGGCGTTACCAGTAACACCACCACTTTATGTACATTAACTCCCTTGTAATGGAGGGCGGGAGAGGTCCTGGCAAACTCTATATAAGCCACCCTCCTCCTCTGGCACAAGGGTTCGCACCCCCTGTAATATCACACACATAATCCAATCGACCGCCTCCGGGCACCGAGAGGTAGGGTTGTTATTTCCACCGTGAAGGGCCTGAACTCGTAAACCTCGTGTGTACACCTTCGCCATAGCTGAGATCTTGCCTCTCCATACCTACCCCCCTTTCTACTGTCAGACTTAGAACCACGACAGTTGGCGCCCACCTTGGGGCAGGTGTCTTAGCGACTTATTGGTGAAGTTGCAAGTTTTTCCGATCATCATCATGGTTTCCGGCGGCGAGTTGGCTGAGGGCCGCGAGATCCATCTCGGCGCGCTTGTTTTTGTCGTCGACGACCCGGCGTGGCTTCAGGAAGCTCCGCTCGACATTGAGGCGCTCCCCGCCGAGGGGCGACGCACTTTCGCGCGTGCGTTCGTGACGTCCTTCTTCGACAGCCGTCGACCCAGTATCAGTCGGCTACGATGGTATCTTCCCTCCCCGCTGTTCGCCGCCGCAAGCGATCTGGTCGATCGCGGCTCTAGCGGTGGGTGAAGCACGTGGTGGATCGGCGTTCGGCCACCCATCAAGTCACGACAATCGAGCTCGATGAAGCCCTCCACGGCATGTTTGATCTGTCGACTGGCTCCATGGAGACCGCATCCAAATGCGACAGCAGCGACCCTGTGGCAGAAGTCTTGATGGTCGATGGACCCCACAGTCCGCCTGGTATTCACCGTGAAGACGGCGAAGATAGAAACGGCGATCCGCCGTGCGTCCACGAGGAATACCGGCCCGGACCCCTCTCTTCGCAGCAGAGAGAAGAACTTCATCGCCGCAACATGGATGCACTCCACACGACCATTGTTGGAGAAACCCCTGAGGCTCGGGCCTTGGAGGAGGTGCGCCTAGCCAATTTGGTTGAGCGCACTCGACTGGATAACCTGCAGCGCGCTCTCGACGAGCGTGCTCAGGAGCGGATCCATGAGTCCAGTCAACGACAGCTTTTTCCGCCTCCACCTAAGGTATACCGTACTCCAATTCAGAACCTCACAGCTGCAGCCCGAATAGCAGAGTCGATTCAGCCTTCCCAGTCGGAGGCTGGCAGAGGGCTGATGCAGATCCGGGCCTTTCTCCGGGCGGCGGGGGAGCATAACACTACATTGTCTCAGTCGCGGAATAGGATTCACAGCAGATCCGTGGTTGCCGATACGGTCCAGTCGGCCCATAGCCCGAGATCGCCCCCGCGGCGTGAAGGCCGTGGACAGTATGATCGTCAGTCCGATCGTGACAATCGGCATCGAGCGCCTACGCCTCCTCCGAGGAGTGCATCGTACGGGCCTCGGCGGAACAATGACAGACGTCGTCACAGCAGCGAGCGCAGGCTCCGGTCAACCCAAGAGAGCCACGCTTCGACGCGAGATCCATTCTCGTTCAAGGCTTGGTCATCCGAAACCGAGCGCATAGAGAAGACCTTGGCAGAAATCGTTCGAGTGGCAGCAGATTGCATGTTTAGGGCCCAGAGTGTTTCAACAGAGCCATCAGGGCAGTAATAATTCCTCCCAACTTCAGGTTGGCAACCGGAGTTAGTAAGTTCACTGGAGAATCCAAACCCGAAACCTGGCTAGAGGATTACCGAGTGGCTGTGTAGATTGGAGGTGGAAACGATGAGATAGTGATGAAGCATCTCCCTCTTATGTTAGAAGGGTCGGCCCGAGCGTGGTTGACTCAATTGGCTCCAGGTAGTACACACCATTGGGAAGAGTTAGCTCGAGTGTTTATAAGAACCTTTGAGGGCACGTGCAAGCGACTAGCAGGGTTGCCCGAATTGCAGCATTGTGTGTAGAAGCCGAATGAAACTTCGAGGGAATTCATTCAGAGGTGGACAACTCTGCATCACACCGTTGAGAATGTATCAGAGCATCAGGCAGTGTGCGCTTTCAAGGAAGGCATGAAGTACCGAGAGTTGGTTCTGAAATTAGATCAGACTAGAGATATGACTCTGACCCGGATGATGGAGATAGCCACCAGGTACGCTAACGGAGAAGAAGAGGATCGACTTTGTAGCGGGAAGAGTAAACTAGTCGGCCAAGAGGCCGGTGGAGGTGGCTCCAGTCGGAAACAGAAGCATAAGGCCGAACCAGCGGCACCCGGAGAGATTGCAGGAGTGGCTCAAGGAAAGTTTAAGGGAAAGCCTAAGGGGCCCTGGCCCCCTAAGAAGGTAAAGGATCAAGCAGGAAATGATGTGTTGGATTTGCCGTGTCACATCCACACGAAGAAAGATGAAGAAGGTAATCTGATTTACCCAAAGCATACCACTCGACAATGCTGACTCCTAATCCAGCAGTTCCAAGAGAAACAGCCTAATGAGAAGGAGAAAGAGTCGGACAGAGATGAAGACAAAGAGGAAGATGATGGTTATCCCAAGGTCAATTCCACTCTCATGATTTTTGCTGATGTTGAGAGCAAGAGTCGGTTGAAGGTGATCAACAGAGAGGTGAATATGGTTGCTCCAGCGATGATGACCACGTACCTGAAATGGCCCCATACTGCCATCACATTCGACCAGTTAGACCATCCTGCTCATGTAGCCACCCCTGGGAGGTAAGCGCTGGTGGTCAACCCAGTGGTCGGTGGCACTCTACTGACTAAAGTGCTGATGGATGGTGGTAGCGGTCTGAATATCATGTATGCTGAAACCTTGAAGGGGATGGGTATCCCGATGTCCGAGCTTAGCGAGAGCAATATGAGCTTCCATGGTGTTATCCCCAGAAAGAAAGCAGAATCACTCGGCCAGATCGCTCTTGACGTGGTTTTCGGTGATTCCAAGCATTTATGTAAAGAAAAGTTGACATTTGAAGTCGTGGATTTGCAGAGTGCTTATCATGCCATTTTGGGGAGGCCAGCATATACCCGTTTCATGGCTCGACCGTGTTATGTGTACCTCAAGCTGAAGATGCCTGGCCCCAAAGGTGTGATCACATTCACTGGCAATCGGCAGAAGGCAGAGGAATGTTTCCAGAAAGGTTCCAAAATCGCCGATGCACAGACGGCAGCGGTTGAATTCCACGAATATCAGAAGAGTGCAGATCCGAGTGATTTGCTTCGAGCCAAGAAGCCTGCTACAGACTCTGCATTTCAGTCAACCGGTGAAACGAAGCCGATCCATATTCACCCGACTGATCCCAATGCTGCACCGACTCATATATCAACAACACTCGACAGCAAATAGGAAGAAGCGCTCATCCAGTTCCTCCGTGACAACTGGGACATCTTCGCATGGAAACCCTCTGACATGCCAGGTGTACCCAGAGAACTGGCTGAGCACCATTTGCGTGTCGACCCCAAGGCAAAACCCATCAAAGAGCACCTTCGGCGGTCCGCCATGCAGAAGAGAAAGGCAATTGGCGAAGAAGTGGCTCGACTGTTGGCAGCAGAGTTCATCCGTGAAATCTACCACTCCAAGTGGTTAGCCAACGTAGTCATGGTCCCTAAGAAGGATGATTCACTTCGTATGTGCATTGATTTCAAGCATATCAATCGAGCCTGCCCAAAAGATCATTTCCCTCTCCCTCGCATAGATCAGATTGTTGACTCTACTGCGGGGTGTGAGCACTTGTCTTTCTTAGATGCATATTACGGGTATCATCAGATCCGATTGTATGGTCCCGACGAAATAAAAACAGCCTTCATCACCCCATTCGGGTGCTTTTGTTATGTCACCATGCCATTTGGTCTTAAAAATGCTGGAGCCACATTCATGAGAATGATTCAGAAGTGCCTGCTCACTCAAATCAGTCGGAATGTGGAAGCATACATGGATGACATTGTGGTCAAGTCTCGCAAAGGTTCTGACCTACTGACTGACCTCGCAGAAACCTTTGCCAACCTAAGAAGGTACGATATCAAGCTTAATCCGTCAAAATGCACATTCGGAGTTCCAGGAGGAAAGTTGCTCCATTTTCTCGTTTCCGAACGAGGGATCGACGCCAATCCAGAAAAAGTTGATACCATTCTCTGAATGAAACGCCCCGTGCGAGTGCATCACGTTCAGAAGCTGACTGGTTGTTTGGCCGCCTTGAGTCGATTTATTTCTCGTCTCGGTGAAAAGGCCTTGCCTCTTTACCGACTGATGAAGAAATTTGATAAGTTTGAGTGGACTGAGGAAGCTGATGCAGCGTTTGCAGAGCTCAAAGCCCTGCTTTCCACCTAGCCGGTGCTCGCTGCGCCAATCAGCAAAGAGCCTTTACTGCTTTACATTGCAGCCACTGGATAAGTTGTCAGTACAGTACTCACGGTCGAGCAAGAAGAGGAAGGTAAAGCTTACAAGGTTCAACACCCAGTTTATTATCTCTCTGAAGTTTTGACTCCATCCAAGCAACGATATCCACATTATCAGAAGCTCGTCTATGGAATATACATGACCATGAAGAAGGTTGCGCATTATTTCTCTGATCACTCCATTACAGTCATCAGTGACGCGCTACTATCTGAAATTCTGAATAACAGAGATGCAACTGGTCGAGTTGAAAAATGGGCGATTGAACTCCTTCCATTAGATATCAAGTTTGAGACAAAGAAGGCTATCAAGTGCCAAGCAATTGCAGATTTCCTTCTCGAGTGGATTGAGCAGCAATTGCCGACTCAAGTTCACTCGGAGCATTGGACTATGTTCTTTGATGGCTCCGAGATGCTGAATGGTTCAGGCGCTGGAGTAGTATTGGTATCCCCCCGTGGAGACAAGCATAGTTATGTTCTCCAGATTCATTTTGATTCCTCCAACAATGAAGCCGAATATGAAGCACTTTTATACGGGTTGCGTATGTCCATTTCACTCAGTGTCCGTCACCTTATGGTTTACGGCGACCCGGATTTGGTGGTAAATCAAGTGATGAAGGAATGGGATGTCAGGAGTCCTGCCATGATTGGTTATTGCAATGCAGTTAGAAAGCTGGAGAAGAAGTTTGAAGGTTTGGAGCTTCACCATATACCTCGATTGAAAAATCAAGCTGCAGATGAGTTGGCAAAGATAGGTTCAAAGAGAGAGGCCATTCCCCGAAATGTGTTTTTGGAACATATTCATTCACCTTCAGTTCAGGAAGATCCTTTCACCGAAGAATCACCAGAGCCCAAGAGTGTCACAGATCCGACTGAAGTTGAAATCCCAGCCATTGTCGACTTAGTCATGGAGGTTCTGGTCATCACCCCCGACTGGACAGTGCTGTACATTGCATACATTCTTAGGAAAGAACTTCCAGAGGATGAAGAAGAGGCTCGACAGATCGTACGACGGTCTAAAGCCTTTACTGTGATAAAAGGTCAGTTGTTCAGAGAAAGTGTAACTGGGGTTTGCCAGAAGTGCATCACGCCAGAAGAAGGCCGAATGATCCTTAATGATATTCACTCGAGGACCTGTGGCCACCATGCGTCCTCTCGGACCATCGTGGCCAAAGCATACCGAGCCGGATTTTACTGGCCACGTGCTAATGAGATGGCAAAAGAAATAGTGGACAAGTGTGAAGGCTGTTAGTTTTACTCCAACATGTCCCATAAACCTGCATCAGCTCTGAAGACTATCCCACTCGTCTTGCCTTTTGCTGTTTGGGGATTGGATATGGTTGGACCCCTGAGGACGGGCAGGAGCGGATTTACCCACGTTCTAGTAGCAATCGACAAGTTTACCAAGTGGATTGAAGCCAAGCCCATTAAAAACCTTGAAGCCAGTACTGCCATGAGTTTCATCAGAGAATTGATATTCAGATATGGTGCGCCTCACAGCATCATCATGGACAATGGATCGAACTTCGACTCCGATGAATTCAGAGCCTTTTGTGCCTCCCAAGGTACGAGGGTTGATTACGCTTCGGTCGCCCATCCTCAGTCGAATGGACAAGCTAAGCAAGCAAAAGGATTGATTCTCAAGGGACTGAAGCCCTGGTTGATGCGTGACCTTAAGCATGCAGCAGGAGCTTGGGTTGATGAGCTCCCATTAGTGCTTTGGGGCCTAAGGACAACTCCCAATCGATCGACCGAACGGAATCCATTCTTCTTAGTCTACGGAGCCGAAGCTGTGCTCCCGAGTGATTTGCTCCACAATGCTCCCCGAGTCAAACTCTTCTCGGAAGAGGAAGCAAAACAAGCTCGACAAGATGCAGTCGACCTCTTGGAGGAAGAAAGAGAAATGTCCTTGATCCGGTCGACCATTTATCAACAAGACCTGCGTCGATTCCATGCCAGGAACATAAAGGGTCGGGCCTTCCAAGAAGGAGACTCGGTTCTTCGAGTAGATCAGCAGAAGCCACACAAGCTCGCCCCTGCTTGGGAGGGCCCATTCGTCATCACCAAGGTGCTCCACAACGGGGCATACCGTCTCTTCAATGTCGAGCACAACAAAGATGAACCGCGCACTTGGAATGCGGATCTGCTCCGCCCTTTTTACTCTTAAGTATTTAGACTGAGGAGATGTAATAAGAAGTACCTCTTAGTTTGGCTATCAAAAGACATAATTTTACTTTCTTTCGAATGATTGTTGTTTACTTCTTTTGTATGTATCGCCTTAGCTGCGAATCTGTTTTGCCTAAGGTGAAGTGATAAAATCCTACCGAGTGGTGAGTCTGCCTCCCAATCGGAGCCTTAGCTGCAGTCCAGTACTCGCCTAAGTGATGAAAATCCTACCGAGTGGTGAGTATGCCTCCCACTCGAGAGCTTAGTTGCAGTCCAGTACTCGCCTAAGTAATTAAAATCCTACCGAGTGGTGAGTCTGCCTCCCATTCGGAGGCTTAGATGCAGTCCAGTGCTCGCCTAAGTGAAAAAAATCCTACCAAGTGGTGAGTCTGCCTCCCACTCGGGGGCTTAGCTGCAGTCCAGTACTCGCCTAAGTGATAAAAATCCTACCGAGTG
>NC_041391.1:438465300-438477309 GCF_002162155.2 Triticum dicoccoides | reverse complement strand
TTTGAAAAATCCTGCCGTGTGGCAAGCGATCCTCCCACTCGGGGGCTTAGCTGTAGTCCAGTACTCGCCTAAGTTTGAAAAATCCTACCGAGTGTTGAGCAATCCTCCCACTCGGGGGCTTAGCTGCAGTACAGTACTCGCCTAAGTTTCCTACCGAGTGGTGAGCAATCCTCCCACTCGGGGGCTTAGCTGCAGCCCAGTGCTCGCCTAAGTTTGAAAAATCCTACCGAGTGGTGAGCAATCCTCCGACTCGGAGGCTTCACTACAGTCCAACACTCGCCTACGTCGAGACCGTTGCTGAGTGCCTTGCTGATAAGCTGATCAATGCTACTCAAGGATCTCCCAATCGGTTTACAGGAACGTCAAGACCATTGCTGAGTGCCTTGCTGATGAGCTGATCAATGCTACTCAAGGATCGCCCAATCGGTTGACAGGAACGTCAAGACCATTGTTGAGTGCCTTGCTGATGAGCTGATCAATGCTACTCAAGGATCGCCCATTCAGTTGACAGGAACGTCAAGACCATTGTTGAGTGCCTTGCTGATGAGTTGATCAATGCTACTCAAGGATCACACAATCGGTTGGCAGGAACGTCAAGACCATTGCTGAGTGCCTTGCTGATGAACTGATCAATGTTGCTTAAGGATCGCCTGATCGATCGACTGGTTATTCTTCTCCAGAAGCTGCATCAAGTAAACAGACAACAATCTGAGAGAAAATAAATTTCATTTGAAGACAGATGCAATATATGAGACGATAAATCCAAAGGTTCTTAACCGCGGAATAAAGTGCTCGGGCATCAAGCCCGAAGGAATTTTAGCGGTTACAAAATCACTCGGCATTCCGAGGCGAATAAAAGTGAAGCTTAATGTTTTTTCAATCAGTCGGCGGGAGAAGGACTGGCCGGATCGCAGAAGCTGTCGAGGTCGATGCTGTCGGCGGTGCGAGTGGCTGCGTCGAGGAAGGTGTCCATGAAGTCTTGGAAGGAGTGCTTCTTAGTGTTCGCCACTGTGAGAGCTGCCACCTTGTCTGTCGGCGTTCTGGGAACAGGCGTCCCCAGACTTGCCTGCCTACGGCCTGCGGCGTGGCTCAAGTGGGGGCTCAATGCAGCCTAGCTTCATTAGCTCAAGCTCAAGACCCTTGCGAGGGGCCAAGCCTCCCGGGGCGGACAACAAGGAGCTTCCTCAGGAGCAGCCTCCTCAGGAGGGCTCGCGAGGAGGCGGGGAGATCAAGGCAGGGAACCTCCCGAGGGGCCCGTGATGCAAGCCATGACGATCGAGGACCAGGCGGGCGCCAGGCGGGCGCCGGCCTGCGCAGTGTCCTTGTTTCCCTTTCAGTGCAAAGGGGGCAAGCACAGGCCAAGGCATCAGGCAAAGGTTACCGATTCGGTGCAACAAGACCAAGACCAGCAGAACGGCAGGATGGAGGTCATCGTGGAGTCCAGGGCGGCGTCACCGTCAGAGACTTTGGCAGTCGAAGACCAACTTTAGTCAGGATAAGTGTACCAGATGTTCCGCTTCAAAATGGCCAATTGTTGGCGCCCTTCCCGCTCATTATTTGGGGAGAGGCCCAGGGCCTCCGCCTATAAATAGGGCTAGCCACCCACAGGGTAGAGGCATCTAGAGGCATCTGGAGATCGACCAGAGAGAGAGAGAGAAGCGACTGAACTCACCCAAGCAGTTCATCGCACCAGCTCAAGAACAGCCCCTCGCGAGGCTCTTCTCCCTTTGTACTGTTCATCATCAGCTCCTGAGGCAATCCACCACACCACACACTGGAGTAGGGTATTACACCACAATGGTAGCCTGAACCAGTATAAATCTCGTGTCCTCTGTGTGTTCATCTTTCTTGCCTAGA
This sequence comes from Triticum dicoccoides, assembly GCF_002162155.2. Lineage (NCBI taxonomy): Eukaryota > Viridiplantae > Streptophyta > Magnoliopsida > Poales > Poaceae > Triticum > Triticum dicoccoides. The sequence continues at coordinate 438,475,452 of NC_041391.1, read as the reverse complement.
TCTTTGTGAGACTTCGAGACGTGAGCTGGTAGGGGAGAGATCTTCATGCGCACCCCAGTGTTCGAACCTCAAGGGTCTGCCGGAACCCGAAATCCGACATTTGGCGCGCCAGGTAGGGGTGCGCTGGAATCTTTCTTCCACTGGTCGTGTCTGATCTTCCATCATGAGCATGGCTGATGCTCGCCGAGCTTGCGCCGAGCGTCGGGCTATTCTCGCCCCCGTCGTTCCCCGTCGCCTGATGCCAACGCCGCCACCGGCCCGGCGGGGAACGAGCAGCGGGCCTCATCCCTGCATCCTTTGGTGCGGCGCGATGGCCGCACCGCCACCCCATCGCTGACTCCAGCCGATTCGTCGTCCCACGCCCATCGCGCCCCCACGGATGCGCACGCCACGCTGCTCCTGGCGCGTGAGCTCCTGCACTACTACCCCGTCGACGACCTCTACAAGGACTGGCTCGCCCGCATAACCGAGCTCGTCAGCGCTGCAGGGGGCTCTCCCATGCTGTCCCTCTTGTTGCCTTGCCCTCCATCCTGCGTAGGAGGCGAGGAGCAGGAGGTGCCTCCACCACCTCCACCCCAACAAGGCGCCCTGGCTCCCAGGCGCGAGGTCCCAGGACGAGACCCGCCTCGTCCCGCGCATGCGCGACAAGAAAGGAGCTGCCAAGAGATCCCTCGCCCCCAAGAAGGTGCTCGCGTGCTCCCAGCACCGGCGTGCCATGGCCGCATCCCTGCGCCGCCACGTCAAGACCCAGTGTTGCTCGAGGCAGCGGCGCGCGGGAATCTCCAAGAGCAAGCCCCGCACCAGCAAAGAGCTCCGGTGGCCACCGCAGGCTGCCGCGCTTTCACCTCTGAGCTGCGTAGCGTCGCGTGGCCCGGCAAGTTCAAGCCAGATCTGCCTCCGTGCCACGACGGCACTGCGGACCCCGTGAATTTCCTCCAGGTCTATGAGCTGGGCATCGAGGCTTCCAACGGGGACGAGAAGGTCATGTTGAATTGGTTTCCCATGGCACTCAAGGACGGTGCCCGCACCTGGCTCCTGAACCTGGCCCCAGGCACGATCTCCTCCTGGGACGAGATGCGCACCCGCTTCATCGCCAACTTCCAAGGTACTCGCGACCGGCCCCCGGCCATGAGCGACCTATGCCTCATCAAGCAACAGCCAGGAGAGACCCTGCAGAAGTACATCCAGCGCTTCAACAACGCCCGCCTCAAGATTCCCAAGGTGACTGATGAGGCCATCATTTCAGCCTTCTCCGACGGCGTGCGCGACATCAAGATGAAGGAGGAGCTAGCAATCCATGAAGACCTGTGCACATCGATGGAGCTGTTCAACCTAGCGACCAAGTGCGCCAGGGATGAGGAAGGGCACCTCTCCCTCCACGAGCTCCCGGCTGCCGACCTAGAAGAGAAGAAGCCCAAGGTCAAGGACGTGAAGCGCAAGGGGGATGCTGTGCTCGCAGCAGAGCCAGACACCAAGCGAGGCAGGGATTAGCCTGAGTCATCTAACGGCAGCCGGTACTGCGTGTACCACGACCACCACGCACACACCACCAATGAATGCCAAGAGCTCAGAGCCGTGCAAGATGGATGTATCGGCCGGCGCCCCGATCGCAACGACCGGGGCAATGTCCGAGGAGGAGGAAGAGGTGGAGGATGATGGGAAGACCGTGGCCCTCGCCAAGGGTGGCGTGATCGGCCTCGCGAGGACCGCTGGCAGGACCAGCCTCGCGAGGGGGGTTGGAGGGATCAGCCTCGTGAGGACCGCCCTCAAGGCAACGCAGGCCTCCCTCCTCTGCCACCACCGCCAAGGAGGAATGAAGACCATCACCAGGACGAGAGGGCGGGGGGCTTCTAGGAGCCGCGCGCAATCGCTTGCATCCAGGGCGGCGCTCAGGCCCCAGCCTCTCAGCGCATCTTCAAGCAGTTTGTTCACGAGGTGAATGGAGTCCTCCCCAAGCTTGAGGCCACACGCCCACTCAGGTGGTCTGCGTGCGCTATCACGTTCAGCTCAGCGGATCGGCTCAAGTGTGCGGCAATGGCCGGGGTCCTCCTGATGCTTTGTTCCCCAGTCATCAGCAATGTGCAAGTCACCAAGACCCTCATCGACGGCGGAGCTGGGCTCAACGTCCTGTCCGTCGAAACGTTCAACAATCTCCAAGTGCCATATGATCAGCTTCAGCCAACCAAGCCTTTCTTAGGAGTCACTGATGGTTCCACTGTTCCAATAGGGCAAGTTCGTCTTCCCGTCACCTTTGGGCAATGCAACAATTACCCCACCGAACTCATTGACTTCGACGTCGCTCACATCCGCCTGCCATACAATGCCTTCCTCGGGTATCCAGCCTTGGCCAAGAACATGGAAGTGACTCACCATGGCTACAATGTCCTCAAGATGCCAGGAAGCGGTGGAATCATCACAGTGCCCTGCGAGGAGAGGGATGCAGTGTGTTCTCTTGAGCGTGCCTTCCAGGCCGCGACAATCGAAGACCCAGATCACAGGAGCGGGAGGCTCCCTGAGGCGGTCCCTAAGAAGAAGAAGGCTTCACCTGGCCCAAGCGCTCGCGAGGCAGGCCCCTCCGGAGGCGTTGCGTCAGGATCCGCGCCTGTCCAAGGGACGCCACCCTCTGTCACATAGGAAGGCGCGCCCGGCGCCCTCCTCGGGCAGGCCTCGGGGGCTCTGTCTTGCAGAGCCACCGACCTCGCCAAGGTCACGAGGGAGGCACTCGGGCACCACTAGGAGGCATGCTTCAAGGCACGTTTCCCTCAGGAAGGTATAAGGCAAGGAAGGCAAAACCCCCAGGAGTTCATCGTGATGAACATTCAGGAGCTATAGGAGTCAAGAGTCATGCGTGGCACTCACTGCCTACCTGCTGTAGCCCCACATCCCGGCGAGGATGGTGGGCTGCGTGTCTGCATCGACATACCGGGGCTCAACCGAGCCGCGTCTCAGGAGCGCCTCTGGCCTTCACGCGTGGGGCGCTGTGAGGGTCCACCTCACAGCTACGTTCGCATGCCCTTCGGCCTGCCGAACGCCGCTCGTGGCCACCAGCGCTTGATGAGGAGCATCCTGGAAGCTTAGGTGGCCAGGCACCGCGCGTTCCTGGAGGAGATGGAGACGGGCCTTGAGGAGCCGCCCGGACCCTCAGAGCCTCCCGAGGCTCAGGGCTCCAAGGGCTCATGAGGAACGTCTTCTTCACCACGCGTCGTCAGCTACTCCGACACTCGCGCTGCAATGGTATCAGGTGACATCTTTTCAAGTTTTATCTTCAGCTGGGAGCGCCTGCAGGCCCGTATCGTTCCCAGGTCGCATGGGTCCGTCCCTGCGGCATGTATCTGTTTTGCTTATGTTTTTCATCTGCTTTGTTGCGGGCGCCCCTCGGGCTGCATTATCCCCAGGCTGCTCGGGCCAGACCCAGTGGCGTTTACTTCTCCACATCTACCTATATGAATTCGCTCCTCCGAGCCTAACCTGGTCCGCATGATTATCATCTGCTGCTTATCGCGGACCTCTCCGCTTGAATGCAAAGCGCTTGCGCGTTAAAAGGAGGGCACTTGAGCATCACGAATCACGGGCTCTTACTGGCTCTCCAGCCCTCACCCGCTCGCCTTGACCCACGGCATCGCGACCTGTCATACCAGTGGCGGCTGAGCTCGCTCGAGGGCCAGGACCTGAGGACGTAGAGCATTTGCATTCTAACCACCCTGCAGGAACACACCATTGATAAAGGCCCAGAGCCAGGCGTAACCCGCCTTGAGGTAGGGCCTCGTGAGTCCCGCGTTGGCTCACGGGTGCCCGCAAACACCTCTCCTAGCCCTACCGTGCCGACTGCGTGTCAGGGCGGGGCTATACACGCCCCGGGGGCTCCTCCCGGAGGGGAGCCCCCTCCCACATACCAGTGGAAGCACCATGCTCCGCGCTAGCTGACGACACTGCCGAGGAGCGGCTATGCACGTACACATACGAAAGCGCTATGCTCCACGCTGGTGATAAACAACTGAGGGCGGCCCACGGCCGTATCAACCTCAGGGAGCCCAGAGCTCAGTGTCTGGTACCATCGCAACGCCTCCCCTCGGGAGTGCCGCGCGAGGGGGCTGGACATGGGGGCTACGCCCAAACGCATGCCACCCAGCCAGGTCCCTCGGACCTGGTCGTCGCGCGCCTCCCCCCGAGCGGAGCCAAGGTATGAAGACTCATTGTCACGTCAAGGGGGACTCCTGAGCATCGTGGCTCAAGAGCCTAACTCGTCATGTAGCCCCTCACTCCTTAGTCCCGTCCTAGTTTCCGGTCGGGGCTAACAGCGGCTGAGGTATGCGCGGGGCCGGGCCCTGCCGACGTAGAACGACAAATCCACTCCTACGCCCCCTCCCTTCCCTACTTGCTGTTTGCGCGTCAAGGGGGACTCCTGAGCATCGTGACTCAGGAGCCTAACTTGCCCCTCACCCCTTAATCCCGTCCTGGTTTCCGGTCAGGGCTAACGGCGGCTGAGGTATGTGCGGGGTCGGACCCTGCCGACGTAGAACACAAGCAAGTAGGAGGGAAAGATGCAAATTCTAGGGAATTCAAAAGCAAATATTACAAGCCATAGAGTGTTTTCACAACACCAAACAAAATTTTAAACGCCTCCATGAGGCATGGTGCATGTTGCAGGAATTAAAACAAGACAAAAGACGCAAGGGGATCACTTTCCAGTGGCGCTGCCGCCTGCGGTGGAGTCCTGCCGGGTGGCCCCGCCTCCTGAAGCCGCGGAGCCAGCGGCGTCGCGCTTAGGCAAGGTGCTGAAGGCGCGGAACCTCCCGAGCAAAGCCTCGGCTCGGCCCTTCACAGCCTCAGCAGCAGCGGCGGCAAGGTCGCCACTCACAGGTTCCATCAGGCTATCGAGGTCGACGTTGGGGTAGCGAAGGTAGACGTGGCTCAAGATGCGCGTCAGCGCTGCAGACGACAGGGCACGCACCTCGGCCTCGGCCGTGGGACCAAGGCCGTCCACGTCATCTTCAAGCGCTCGGACCAGGACGGGAAGCAGCTCGGCAGGGCCGTCCTCGTCGCCAGCCAACGGGTCCTCTAAGCCACTCTCATAGAGCGTCTTCAGCGCGTCGCGAGCCTTCTCCTCCAGCTCGGCGAAGGCCACCCGGTCCTCGGCCAGGACCTTCGCCTTGCGGTCTAGCTCGGCCCTCTCCACCTTCAGCGCCTGCTCCAGCGTCTCCAACCGGCCACGACGGTCAACAAGCTCGGCGTCCCGGTCTTTGATGGCAGCCTCCCGAGCCTTCATCCCCTCCTCCTTCTCCTGGCGGATGCGGACCTCCTTCGCGAGCTCCTCGCATAGGTCTTGCATCTCGACCTCCAACGCCTTGCAGCGGCCCTGGGCATCCGCAGCTTCTCCTTGGGCAGCATCGCGAGCAGCCTTAGACTGGCGGGCGGCTTGCTTCTCCTTGTCGGAGGCAGACGCAGCCTGCCTCAGCACCGCTCAGACAGAGGCAGCAGAGCGGGCCCAGCTGGAGGCTAACTCCAGGCGCCCGACCACCAGGCGGGGGTCCGCGCTCTGGAGATCCTCCCGAAGCCGGCTCAGTTCATTGGCGGCCTGGTCCAAGACAGCGGAGGGATCATAAGAGATGGGAGCTGGTGGAGCAGGCGGAGAGGACGGCAGCATGATCACGGCTTGGGAGGAAGGAGCCTCCCGGACATTGGGCATCTCAGCAGCAGCACCAAGCCTAGGCCCCTCCAAGGTCAGCGGGGCCACGGGGGCTGACTCCTCGCTAGAGTGCCCCTGCTGGGCTCGCGAGGACTACCGGGCAAGGGAAGCATGGGCCTCGGTGCCTCCTTTCCCCGCAGAAGAAGGTGCTGCCTCGGCAGGCGAACTCGCCTCAAGCAGGGCCACAGAAGCCCCCCTCAACCTCTTCGCCTCATGTGCCGGCCTGGTCAAGGAGTGCAGACGTCAGGTCTCAGCGGCAGAAACAAAGCAGAGCACGGATCGAGTACTTACACGTCATCGCTCGCGGGTTCAAGCAGCATCCGGCCAAACTTGAAGCCCGAGAGCTGCAGCTGGGGTCAGCCTTGGGAGGCATGGAAGAAGAGGACACGTCGGGAAGGCTGGAGCTGGCCTCAAACCGCCCTGGAGCCAGAGCGGATCCTGGGGGCACCAGCCCTGACCTATCTTTCCTCGGGACCAGGGGGAATCCACTCATCCTCGCCCGACGCTGGTCTCGTCATCGTCTGACATGGAGCGGAGGGTGCGAGACCTGTGCCGGGGGAAGGACTCCTCCTACTCCTCAACAGTCGACTCAGAGTCGAACTCTTACTCCTCCTCCTCCTCTTCTTCCTCCTCACTCCCACTGGAGTCGCTGGAGGACACATTCACCATCGGCAACGCCGTCAGATCCCCGAGAGCCACTGCGGGCACTAGCCCCTCACCGTTGAAGGTGGGCATGGCGTCCACCGCCTGCTCCCAGTCGTCACGACGAAACAAGGGGACAGGACCACCTTACGGCCTCACCACGTCTCCCCCGACCAAGGAGTGGAGGGCCGCGACCAGATCTTCATCGGTCAGGGCTTCAGAGCTCAAGAGAATGGCAGCATCTGCTTCCCCGAGCCTCCACAATGGCAGCGAGTGCTCCCGGAGTGGAGCCAACTGGTGCTCCAGGAACTCCCTTAGGAGTGTGGCCCCGGTCATCTTCGCCGGCCCCAGGTTGCCTGGTCTCAGGTCCGCGTCCATCCTTTCCAGCACTGCCCTCGTGCGGGGATTGACGTGCTCCGCGCGAGACCACGCATCAACGGCCTTGGGCTGCCTCATGGGCAGCACAAGTCGGGGGTGGATGCGCCCGGCGTCCGCCATGACCCACCTGCTCCGGAAGCCTTCAATCCTCTTCCCGGGCTTCGAGATGGCGTTGGAGCCAGAGTATGCGACAAAACTCGCGCATGCGGAGGTAGGGCCACGAGAAACCCGGAGATAAAAGTAATGGCGCAACAAGGACACCGAGGGCTTTATCCCAACGTGAGCCTCGCAATATTAGGTGAAGATCGCCAGAAGAAGAATAGAGTTGGGGTGGAGGTGCAGAGCTTGCAAGTTGTACAGGCAAAGAACAGCAAGGAAGAACTCGGAAAAAGGAGGCACCAGACCGGCGATGATGGTGCTCACGAAGAGCGGGTAGAAGGTGCTCCCCTTGCCTTCGGGCTGGCCGGAGCCAGCCTTGAACATAGTCGCTCCCGTGTTGCCCTACACCACCGTCCTCAGGCGCAGGAGGGTAAGATTCCTCTCCGACACATTCGGGGGATCTAGAGCTGGGGAGTACCAGCCTCAGTTGGAGTCTTGCGCGGCGCCATAGCTCGCCGAGCGGGAAGGATTGAGGCAGATCTGGAGGATTTCGGCAGCAGGAAAGAGAAGGGCGAGAAAGGGGATCTGGAGCAAGGAAGTCAAGAACAAAGCAGGTCAGTCTGGCCTGGGCACCCCTTTTTGTCAAGTTGTGCGGTTGCCGAGGCATCGTGGGAGAGCGGAGACATAAGGATGGCAATTTTATCCATGGACATGCATATCCATGGATATCCGACCTGAATGGATAGGGTTTGGATATACTTTCGTGTCCACGGGCAGCACCCAAACCCGACCCGATTGTTCGTGGGTAGGGCATGGATATAATCTTGTACCCATGGATATACCCAAACCCGACCCGATAGTATGACTTAATGGGAAAAAATCCGCTATCCCTGCCCCACGTTCAAATGTCCCACTGCAATTTTACACTTTTTTTATCTAAAACATGCATAAGAAATTACACCATCCCCATCGTAAGTTTTATAAGTTGATAGTCAATCCCCTCCGTAACATCAACACCCCTTCCCTTATTTTTACCTCCTTCTTAAATGACTCTTCATAAATACTAAATGATATTAGGTTGTAGTGGATGTTGATTTACCATAAGTGAAGCCTAGCCTGCCACGAGGTGAAGAATGGAAGAGTTTATGTTAATATTGTGTTAAGTCTTATTTATATGTCTCGAGAGGACCCAATGGATATCTAGTGGATATGGATATCCATCGGATTTGGACATGGACACAATTTTTCACCCATGGATTTTTTCATGGGCGGGCAAAGACTGTCTTCATGGATATGTATATGGATTTGATATTGCTCAACCCAATCCAAACCCGACCCATTGCCATCCTTACGAAGACACCCACGTCCAATCAACCGCCACGCGGCACCCAAGGCCGCAGGCTGTTGGGGCCCGCGGCGCTTCGCACTTGCCCCTTCGCTTCTCTGCTAAGCCAAGTCGGGGCGCGCCTTGGGCCCGGGGGCTACTATCGGCGTTCTGGGAATGGGGGTCCCCAGACTTGCCTGCCTGCGGCCTGCGGTGTGGCTCAAGTGGGGGCCCAATGCAGCCCAGCTTCATCAGCTCAAGCTCAAGACCCTCGCGAGGGGCCAAGCCTCGCGGGGCAGACGACAGGGAGCTCCCTCAAGAGGAGCCTCCTCAGGCGGGCTCGCGAGGAGGCGGAGAGATCAAGGCAGGGCACTTCCTGAGGGGCCCGTGACGCAAGCCATGACGATCAACGACCAGGCGGGTGCCAAGCGGGCGCCGGCCTGCGCAGTGTCCTTGTTTCCCTTTCGGTGCAAAGGGGGCAAGCACAGGCCAAGGCATCAGGCAAAGGTTACCATTTCGGTGCAACAAGACCAAGAGCAGCAGAACGGCAGGATGGAGTTCATCGTGGAGCCCGGGGCGGCGTCACCATCAGAACCTTTGGCAGCCGAAGACCAACTTTAGTCAGGATAAGTGTACCAGATGTTTCGCTTCAAAATGGCCAATTGTTGGCACCCTTCCCACTCATTATTTGGGGAGAGGCCCAGGGCCTCCGCCTATAAAGATGGCATCTGGAGGCATCTAGAGGCATTTGGAGATCGACCAGAGAGAGAGAGAGAGAGAGGGAAGCGACTGAACTCACCCAAGCAGTTCATCGCACCAGCTCGAGAACAGCCCCTCGCGAGGTTGTTCTCCCTTTGTACTGTTCATCATCAGCCCCTGAGGCAATCCACCACACCACACACTGGAGTAGGGTATTACACCACAATGGTGGCCTGAACCAGTATAAATCTCGTGTCCTCTGTGTGTTCATCTTTCTTGCCTAGATCTTTGTGAGACTTCGAGACGTGAGCTGGTAGGGGAGAGATCTTCGTGCGCACCCCGGTGTTCGAACCTCAAGGGTCTGCCGGAACCCAAAATACGACATTGTCTTCCTTAGCACCTAGCAATGCACTCGGACCAAAGACAAGGCGACATCGGCACCACAGTGAGCGGAAGATTTCTTCCACTCTTGCACTTGGCCTGGAATCTGATTTAGTCGAGTCATCAGGGACTCGAGGTCTTGAGACAGCTCCACCCAAGGCCAGAGTTCAGCATCCACTTGGGCCATCGCCGCCTTCAGTCGAGCAAGATAAGCAACCGCACCATCTAAGCGCGACTCCAATCGCAGCAGATTCATTGCAATGTCATCTCTCACAGGACAGTTGATGGGGTCGAGACCCATCTTGACCCACCCAGTTTCAGCCTCAAAGTCCTGACAAAGTTCTGTCCCATTGCGAAAAGTGATGAGTCGACAGCATGAAAACAAAGTTTAGTCGGCAAAAAATTAATTGCAGTCGAATGATCATACCTTCAAGCTTCAGAACAAGTTTCGGGGCGAGTTGCTCCATATGGAACTCTAGCTTGTCTGTCTTGGTCCTGAGGCCGCCGACTTCAGTGGTCAGATTCTCCTTGTCCTTCTTCAGCTGCTCGACTTCTTGATTAGCGTCCGAGATGGCAGTCTTCAGCTTCGTGTCTCGCCTAAGTTTGAAAAATCCTACCGAGTGGTCAGCAATCCTCTCACTCCGGGGCTTAGCTGCAGCCCAACGCTCGCCTAAGTGATAAAAATCCTACCGAGTGTTGAGTCTGCCTCCCACTCGGGGGCTTAGTTGCAGTCCAGTACTCGCCTAAGTGATAAAAATCCTACTGAGTGGCGAGTGATCCTCCCACTCGGGGGCTTAGCTGCAGTCCAGTACTCACCTAAGTTTGAAAAATCCTACCGAGTGGTGAGCAATCCTCCCACTCGGGGGCTTAGCTGCAGCCCAGTGCTCGCCTAAGTTTGAAAAATCCTATCGACTGGTGTGTGATCCTCCCACTCGGGGGCTTA
>NC_041391.1:438430338-438464835 GCF_002162155.2 Triticum dicoccoides | reverse complement strand
AAGTTTGAAAAATCCTGCCGAGTGGCGAATAATCCTCCCACTCGGGGGCTTAGCTGCAGTCCAGTACTCGCCTAAGTTTGAAAAATCCTACCGAGTGGTGAGCAATCCTCCCACTCGGGGGCTTAGCTACAGTCCAGTACTCGCCTAAGTTTGAAAAATCCTACCGAGTGGTGAGCAATCCTCCCACTCGGGGGCTTAGCTGCAGCCCAGTGCTCGCCGAAGTTTGAAAAATCCTACCGAGTGGTGAGCAACCCTCCCACTCAAAGGCTTAGCTGCAGCCCAGTGCTCGCCAAAGTTTGAAAAATACTATTGAGTGGTGAGAAATCCTCCCGCTCAGAGGCTTCACTGCAGTCCAGCACTCGCCTACGTCAAGACCATTGCTGAGTGCCTTGCTGATGAGCTGATCAATGCTACTCAAGGATCGCCCAATCGGTTGACAGGAACGTCAAGACCATTGCTGAGTGCCTTGCTGGTGAGTTGATCAATGCTACTCAAGGATCGCCCAGTCGGTTGACAGGAACGTCCAAACAATTGCTAAGTGCCTTGCTGATGAGCTGATCAATGCTACTCAAGGATCGCCCAATCGGTTGACAGGAACGTCAAGACCATTGTTGAGTGCCTGGCTGATGAGCTGATCAATGCTACTCAAGGATCGCCCAACCAGTTGACAGGAACATCGAGACCATAGCTGAGTGCCTTGCTGATGAACTGATTAGTGCTGCTCAAGGATCGCCCGATAGATCGACTGGTTATTCTTCTCCAGAAGCTGCATCAAGTAAACAGACAACAATCCGAGAGAAAAATGAATTTCATTCGAAGACAGACGCAATATATGAGATGATAAATCCAAAGGTTCTTAACTGCAGAATAAAGTGCTCGGGCATCAAGCCCGAAAGGAGTTTTAGCGATTACAAAATCACTCGGCATTCCGAGGCGAATAAAAGTGAAGCATAATGTTTTCTCAATCACTCGGCGGGAGAAGGACTGGCTGGATCGCAGAAGTTGTCGAGGTCGATGCTGTCAGTGATGCGAGTGGCTGCGTCGAGGAAGGTGTCCATGAAGTCCTGGAAGGAATGCTTCTTAGTGTTCGCCACTTTGAGAGCTGACAGCTTGTCTTCCATAGCCTCCTTGCAATGCACTCGGACCAAAGACAAGGCGACATCGGCACCATAGCGAGCGGAAGATTTCTTCCACTCTTGCACTCGGCCTGGAATCTGATTTAGTCGAGTCATCGGGGACTCGAGGTCTTGAGACAGCTTCGCTCAAGGCCAGAGTTCAGCATCCACTTGGGCCACCGCCGCCTTCAGTTGAGCAAGATAAGCAACCACACCATCTAAGCATGGCTCCAATCGCAGCAGATTCATTGCAACGTCATCTTTCACAGGGCAGTTGAAGGGGTCGAGACTCGTCTCGACCCACCCAGTTTGAGCCTCAAAGTCCTGACACAGTTTTGTCCCATTGCGGAAAGTGATGAGTTGACAGCATGACAACAAAGTTTAGTCGGCAAAAAATTAATTGCAGTCGAATGATCATACCTTCAAGCTTCAGAACAAGTTTCACGACGAGTTGCTCCAGATAGGACTCTAGCTTGTCTGTCTTGGTCCTGAGGCCGCCGACTTCAGTGGTCAGGTTCTCCTTGTCCTTCTTCAGCTGCTCGACTTCTTGGTTAGTGTCCGAGATGGCAGTCTTCAGCTTCACGTTCTCCTCCTCCAATTTACCGACCGAAGCCAGCTTCTGGTCCGCAAGCTTCGTCTTCTCGCGTGCTTCCTTTTGAGCAGCTGCCAGATCCAGATCCTTCTGCTCCAATGCCTCCTTCATCCTCTCTAAAGAAACAACACTCTTCAGACGAGACTGAAGTTGGCGATTTTCACTACGCACATCTTCTAGCTAACCGCTTGCAAAAAATCATTGTGCAAATCGTACATCGAAATCAATATGGTTTTCTTAAAGGTCGTACCATCAATGAATGTTTAGCCTGGGCTTTCGAATACATACATCAATGCCAAGCATCGAAGAGGGAGATTGTTCTATTAAAGTTAGACTTCGCCAAGCCTTTTGACATAGTACAACACTCATCTATCCTGCAGATCATCAGTATGGGTTTCAATGACAAATGGATTGCATGGTTTCAATGCATCTCCTCCTCTGGCAAATCGTCGGTCCTCCTTAATGGCGTTCCTGGAAAGAACTTCTGGTGCAAATGCGGCGTCCGCCAGGGCGACCCGCTGTCCCCCTTGCTCTTCGTCCTTGCTGCCGATTTGCTTCAGACAACAATTAATGATGCCATGCAACGGGGCAACCTGCGCCTGCCAATCCCCTCGGGCCGCAATAATCAGTTCCCGGTCATCCAGTACGTGGATGACACAATCATTATCATAGCCTGTCATGTTCAAGCTGCCTGCATGAAACAGATACTCACGGACTACGCTGACTCGGTGGGCTTACACATTAACTTCCACAATTCCACCCTTATTCCTTTAAACACTCCAGAAGATACTTACAAGGACATTGCGGCCATATTTGGATGTGCTTGTGCTCAGCTGCCGTTCAGTACCTGGGTCTGCCCCTGGGCACAACTAAACCCTCGGTTGTTGACCTAACTCCATGGATCTGCAAGGCGGAGAGTAGGATCACTGCGGCCATGTCACTTATGTCGTACACTGGGAAGCTGGCGCTCATGAACTCTCTGGTCACCTCGCTCGCAATATACCCCATGGGTATCCTCAAGCTACCTCCGAAGATCATCGAACAATTTGATAAGATCCGACGACACGGCCTTTGGACAAAAAAAACAGAGGATGGAAAAAAAAGTAACTCCGTTCCAGCTTGGGACATGGTTTGCCGGCCGAAGAAAAACGGTGGCCTAGGCGTTCTCAACCTCAAGGTGCAGAATGACGCAATGCTTCTGAAATTGCTGCACAAGTTCTATAATAAATTGGAGGTACCATGGGTGCACCTGATCTGGGATATGTATTATGCTTCCACTATCCCTCATGCTGCTGCGCCATGTGGATCGTTCTGGTGGCGCCAACTCGTGCAGATGATGCATATCTACAGAGGGATCACCAAGGTGCAGATTGGAGCGGGTGACACGGTTCTGTTTTGAAAAGATGATTGAAACGACTCCATCCTATCAGACACATATCCTCGGGCTTTATCCTACACAAGCGATGAAGATACCTCGGTTAGAAACTTCCTATCAATTACCCACCTTCATCAGGCTTTTGAATTGCCCCCCTCTGTCCAAGCTTTTGAAGAACTTCGAGCTCTCCAACAAAATGTGCAAGAGGTAGGGCTAACTGACTCTAAGGGTGTCTGGATTTGCACTTGGGGTTCTGCTGTTTTCAAAACCACGGCCTACTACACATTTTACTTCCGGGAGGTCATTGCACATGATGCATACCGTAGGCTCTGGAGGGCCAAGTGCATCCCTAAAATTAAGGTTTTTGGATGGTTCCTCCTCGCGGATCGCCTAAACACGAGGAACATGCTAAAAAGGAGGCATTATAACATTGGCAATAATTTTTACTGCCTGCTCTGTGGTCTCCACGTTGAAGAAACTGTGGAACATCTTTTCTTCCATTGTACTTTTAGTCGTGTGTGCTGGAGCAAACTCAACATACAATGGCCCCTGCATGGCAATAGGTTAGACCTCGTTCTACACTTACAGACACGGTTTCCTAGGAAAATGATCATGGATGTTTTTCTGGTGGCAGCCTGGAGCCTATGGAAGGAAAGGAATAATAACTACTTTCGCAAGGTGGTCCCATCGATCTCTTCTTGGCTGGCCAGATTCAAGAAAGACTTTGCTGACATCAGCTACAGTGTGCCCCCCCCCCACAAGAAGCAGCTAGTGACTGACTTCCTCTCTTCCATACCTCAGCTGTAATTCTGTTTATTTAGTACTTTTGTCCACTGCCCCCCCCCTGCTCCTTTCTTGGTACATCTCCTCTCTTTTGTGCATATGTAAAAACACTTGTAACCTGTAATAGTTGTGAGGTGGTAATATATATGCAGTAGGAGCCTTTCCTACTGACCCATTCAAAAAAAAGAGACTGAAAGAAAAACCAGTGCCAAGTGTGAAGCTACAAAGCAGGCAAAACGGTTGAGTGATTACCTCCCATGATGGCCGTTTACTCTTGAGAAGTCTTGAGATTCTTCTTCGCGAGTTCAAGGTCAAGTTTGACGCTGATATGCTTCTTTTTTAATTCGGTGAGCCGAGCTCCAAGGTCACAAGACCTCTACAGCCAGAAAGACAGACATGCCAGTCGACAGAAATAAGCGACAGTGAAGGAGAAGAATTACTCTAAGACTACTGCCGAATCAAATATCCAACAGTAGTCTCGGGGACTACACCCAGTGGGTGCACTTAGCGTGCCCCCACTGGAACAGATCAACACTCAGCAAGGCCTACTCAGCATGAGTTCAAAAAAAAAAGATACATCATAAGACCTCAGTCGACTGCCAGCAGTCGACAGTGGTCTCGGGGACTACACCTAGTGGGTGCACTTGGCATGCCCCCACTGATTCGAACAGTTTACTGGGACTCTACTCAAGGTGAGCAGAGTTGAAAGTTTCCTAATTTCCAAATGAAGGAACGCCAAGTGGGTGATTAGATATAAAGCAATAATCAAAAGTTCAGTTGGAATTTTGCTGACCTGAACATTGGTCTGAAGGGAAGTGTTGGCATTGTAAGCTACCTGACTAGCTTCATGCATCACTTTCACCTGCTCCATGAGAAGGTTCACCTGACGAAGAGCTTCCCAGGCGGCGCCCGGCGAGTCGTTTGGAGTTTGATACGTAGCAAAGAGGGATGGCTCCAGAGTGGTCGAAGTGGTTACCGGGTTGGATGAGTGGAGTTGCACCGGTGCAGCAGGTGTCTGTGCAGTCTACCCCGATGGACGATCAGTCATCAGAGGGTTGGCGAACGTGACGTTGGTCCGAACCGGTCCTTCGGAACGTTCTACTACCGCATCAAGCGCCGGTGTCGACTGAGGGACTTGGATTTCAAGGCTCCTCCTGCTTGAGCCTCCACTCTTCTTCCTCCTCTCCTATAGAGGCGGCTCTTCTTCTACGCCATCAGGGAGCACAACGATCTCTTGCGGAGCTACATAAGAGAGAAGTATCAAATTTTTAGCCGATTGACCGCCCACTTGATTAAATGGAACTCGATTGAACGAACTTACCGGCTTGGGAGGTGGCTTCCTCGTCTCCTGGAGCCTTGTCGACATCCATGTCAGTAGCAGCAGAGGTGGGACTGGAAAGACACATGAATTGGTCGGTCAGAACAAGAAAATCTTCAGTCGACCTATGAAAATGCAGACGAGATACTCACCCCGAAGCAACGGGGACGTCCATCTTAATTCGCGGCAATGTCTTCTGGGCCTTGGGAGGAATAACTTTAGGCTGCTTGGCCACCTTCTCCGTCGGCTCCGGAGTCGACGTCCGAGTGCGCTTCTGCGTATTGATAGTCGTGCCCACGCTTTTTCCGCGCCCGCCAGCTAGATCTTGCTGCTGTTTGGATCGAAGTTCAGAGCACGGCGGCGAGTCGACTTCTTCCTCCTCGTCCAACTCCTCGCTCTCCTCCTCCTTCTCTTCCCCCTGAGAATCCCACTCGCCACTCTCCTCTACACTGTCCTCCCCCTCCTGGGCCTGTTCCAAAGCTTGTTCACCATTGGGCATCGAATGCATCTCAGTGAATACCTGCAGAACAAATCGGTCGAATGAGAGTCAGTCAACATCAAGTACAGTCGGAACATGAGCGAGAAGCAGTCGGAACAAAAAGTATACCTTGTAGGACGGGTTTCGGTCGCTGAAGGGACAACTCTCCTAGATCCTCTGGGGCTGTCCTGGTTGCCTGTGATGTCCCTCAACCACAAAGCTACGGTTTCAGACGACACTTCTTCTGGATGGACCCGAGCAGTATCATCCGGTCCAGAATACAACCACATTGGGTGATCGCGGGCCTGGAGAGGTTGGATGCCGGTAACACCATCATTGATGAGCTGGACCACTCTATCCACCAACATGCTCGTCTCCATGGTCTCATCAGCGGTTACTTTCAGTGGGGCAGGAGTCTAAACTCGGTCAAACGAGAAGGAGGAAGACCAGTAGACTGACCTGGAGCTACGACATCTTGGCAATACAACCAGGTCGACTGCCAGCCTCTAACAGATTCAGGGAGAGTCATGGCGGGAAAGGCACTCCTATTCCTCTTTTGGATACCTAAACCCCCACACATCTGGATGACGTGGGTTTTTTAGTCACTCAACTTCGCCTTTTTTACTGACTGGGAACGAATGGTGAAGATGTGTTTGAAAAGACCCCAGTGCGGTCGACACCCTAAGAAGTTCTCACACATCGATACAAACGCAGCTAAATATGTGATGGTGTTGGGAGAAAAATGGTGGAGCTGAGCGCCAAAGAAGTTCAAGAATCCCCATAAGAAAGGATGCGGAGGGAGTGAGAAACCCCGGTCGACATGGGTGGCGAGCAGAACGCACTCACCTGGTCGAGGTTGTGGGTCCATTTCCCCCTTCGGCAGCCTTGCCGCTCCCTTGGTGATTAATTCGGACTCCTCCAGTTCGTCTAGATCCTCCTGCTGGATCAAAGACCGGATCCAATCGCCCTGGATCCTGCCCGACGGCAGCCCCGCACGCGAATATGACCCGCGGGTCTGGTTCTTGCCTTTCGCCTCCCCCGTCGCCTTCTTAGCGCGCTCTAGCGCCCCCATCTTGTCCTTCACCATGGCTGGAGAGCAGCAGCGTCGAGAGCGGAGGAGCTGGACGCGGTGGAGAAGCAGAGGAGAAAGAAGAAGGAACAGGCGTGCATCGTGCCAGCACCTCGGACCCGTCGCCTTATAAAGGGCCACCTCCGAGTGACTGACGCATGGGACCAGTCAATCCCGTCAAATCCCGCAACAGTTGCGTGCAGCGTACGTGGCGAAAAAGGCGACGCGGTAATCAAGGCATCGCTACTTATCCGGCACGCCCGTTTCGGCGCTCTCCACCCAGCGCTCTTCCCTGAAATTTCGTATCCCGCAAAATCCGGGATACACTGCAGACAATCGCGCCCAAGATCTCGTGCTCCAACACAGCACTCGACACATGAGGTCACCAGTTCAATCGTCAGCTCACTGAATGGATCAAGGCGACTGACTCGACAACGAAGAATCGAAGCGGGCATTCAGTCTTGCAGAAGATACTCGTGAAGACACGAAGCTCGGAGCGGATTCAACTTCAACCTACTTTTCACTCATACCTTAATCCATTCAGGGGCTACTAATGAGGATACAGACCTAGGGTAGGGTCATAGGCCTGACCTATACGTCCTACCCAAGGTCACTACCCATGAAGGCAAGAAGGTCAAGAGACTCCATGAGACCCCCGATCAAAGGTGTCGAGTGCAATCCACTCGACATCATGTCACTCAGGAGTCTCTCTACCTACTATCACTCGACTAACAAGAGAATCACTCGACCCCCCGAAGACCAGGAGTCACTCAGCGTGCAACGGACATGCATTCACTCCGTAGTCTTTAAGGCCATTAATAGCACTTAAGGCTGGCGTTACCAGTAACGCACCACTTTATGTACATTAACTCCCTTGTAATGGAGGGTGGGAGAGGTCCTGGAGAACTCTATATAAGCCACCCTCCTCCTCTGGCACAAGGGTTCGCACCCCCTGTAATATCACACACATAATCCAATCGACTGCCTCCGGGCACCGAGACGTAGGGTTGTTACTTCCACCGTGAAGGGCCTGAACTCGTAAACCTCGTGTGTACACCTTCGCCATAGCTGAGATCTTGCCTCTCCATACCTACCCCCTTTCTACTGTCAGACTTAGAACCATGCCACGCGCTCTAGCAGAACTCACTGCTGAAATAAAAGTAGCAGTAGCGCGCCTCCTGTAAGCCTCGCTACTGCTATAATTCCCACGACCCAGCCGCGAAGCTAGTTCTAGCAGCAGCGCGTTAATTCGAAGTGCGCTACTGCTAGGTCGTTTAGCAGTAGCGCATTTCCCTATAGCGTGCTACTGCTAAAACTAGCTATCTCCCACCACTCACGCTCTCCTCTATCCGATCCACTCACACTCACACTCACTCGATCTCCCCCTCAACCCCCCGCGTCGGTCCTTCCTGCCGGCCGCCATCGCCTACCCTCCTCCCTCTGCGTTGCCGTCACCTCCTCGTCCTTGCTGGACTCGGTACCGCCCTCCTCCTCTGTCCTTCCTCCACTCGCCTCCGGCCGGCCCCTCCTCGCTCTGCCCTTCCTCCTCCGTCTTACTCTCTCCTCCCTCCTCTAGTCGCCCCTCCTTCTCCCTCCTCCCTCCTCCATCCACAACCCCTCCTCCCAGCTACATTTTGATTTAGTAGGCAATTTCATATGCAACATTTTGATTTAGTTTATATGATTTAGTTGATTTAGTAGGCTAGTTGATTTAGTTGACTTAGAACATTTTGATTTAGTTGATTTAGTAGGCAAGTTGATTTAGTTGATTTATAGAACATTTTGATCTAGTTGATTTAGTACACTAGTTGATAGGTCTGAAGATTTGACACCACCTAGCTAGATCTTAGGATTATAATTGTCCATCAAATTGCTTCTCGCGGAAGAAGAATCAAATTGCTTCTCGCGGAAGATTTGGCATTTGTCTGCTAGCTATTGGTTCTATTCTAGAAGGTGTTAGTAAGCTATGAAAATATAACTGAAGAAGAACCAAAAATATCACATGCTACTGTTTTTCTTTCCTGTGAAGTGAATCATTAATCCTTTGCTCATATTGCTTTAGGAAAATGGCGCCACCACCACCACCACCATGTCGACTGTGCAAGTCAAGGTGCCCCAGCAGCCCTGCAACTGGCAAGCTGTTCTGCATCTAATTCCAGCCGAGTTTTCATCATGCGGCGGTAAGAAATTATATGAAATGTAACAACTATTTTATTTTTAGTGTTAGCATTATTGCATTGTGTCATTTTTCTTTTTTTACACAGATCGACCCATGCAATGTGAGGTTGAAATTCAACAAGCTGACAGGAGACACTGTGACATTTGAGGCTCCTAGGGGGCCGTACACTATGGAGGTCGAGAAAGGACGCAATATGTCGCGGATTCGAGGAGATGGATGGGCCCGATTCCTCGCCCCCATGTGTCTTACTGGTGGTGAGTTGATCAGCTTCTCCTTCACAGCAGAAAGACCCAAGCTGGCTGTCATTTATATCAACCTGGTGGAAGATGATGAAGATGATGAAGATAATGAGGACCCACTCGATGAAGATGATGAGGACCCACTTCATGAAGCCATCGTAGCTCAAAGAATGAGGCTGAGGGAGGAGGAGGTGTGCAACCTATCGGACATAATTCCGCCACGTGATGACTTTGTCGGGGTGCCATTCGTGACCCGCCTGACAAGTACCATGGTCGATCGACATGATATGGTATGTTATACTTACAAATGCAAATTATCCGATGATATGCTTAGTGTAGAGTGCAATGATATGTTGTGTGGAATCTAGTCGCTGGTATGCTTTAGTGTAGAGTCCGATCACATGCTTATTAGTGTAGAATCTAAGGAACTATTAATAGTGTAGATAATCCATATATACTTATTAGTAGAATTCATGCTTAGTACAAATGTGTAGTACTGTGTCTTTTGATTGTGTAGAAATCTATACTTAATAGAAATATATTTGCAAGTGTATGTGCGAGGCTATTTATTAATTGATATTTTTTTCTTATTCAGAAATTGGCAAAGAGCCTATCTGTGAGTTGTGGTATCGATCCTGATGAACAAGGCTCAGCTGGACTACGCCTTACCGCAAGGGGCTCTGTCACAACCTATACTTACCGCATGGACATAGACAGTCGCACACACCTAAACTTCGTTGGGTGGAAGAGATTCCTTGTTGGCAAGAATCTTCGTGTTGGACATGCCATCCTAATTACTATCAGGAACACCCACCGCCCAGGCTTGAGGATGATGATCGTCGTCGATATCATCTAGAACTACATATGTGTGTGTGTGTGGCTATATCATCTAGAACTACATATGATGATCGTCTTCGATATCATCTAGAACTACATATGATGATCGTCGTAGATATCACCTAGTACTGCTTGAGGATGCATGTTGACTATATATGAAATTGTTATCTAGTACTCATTTCGTTCCAAATTACTCGTCGTGGTTTTAGTTTAAATTTGAACTAAAACCATGACGAGTAATTTGGAACGGAGGGAGTACTACCTAGTACCTATAATGCCTTATGAAATTGATATCTAGTAGTACATAGTATCTGGAAATTGCAGTTTATTGAAACAGAAACGGGGTAGGAAGCAGGGGGGGATGATGAAATCTATAGCAGTAGCGAGGGGCTAGGAAACCACTACAGGTAATTAATAATAGCGCGTTCCGGAAAAGCGCTGCTGATATAGTCAACAGTAGTAGCGCGGGTACGGACCGCGCTACTACTAACAATTAGCTGTAGCGACGTAGTAGTACCGCAGCTGCCCATGCTACCGATAGCCTCAAAACCCGTGCTACTACTATGGCTTTCCCTAGTAGTGAGGCCCTTCACAGAGGGAAGCAGATATTTTTAGAGGTGCCAGAGCTCAAAGCTTGAATTGATATTTTTTTTGAGATGCATACTTTTCCCCTCAACGAAACCGACTGACTAATTCCCAACACTTTCCATGCTAGATATATCATAGGCGGTTCCCAAACATAAAATAAAGTTTATTCCTTTTTCCACCATACTTTCATACTCCATGGCTAGCCGTATCCACGGGTACCGAACATACCAACACTTTCCAAGGAATTTTTTAATTGACAACATAAAGTAAATTTCTTTTTTCATTTCGGGATTGGGCATCCCTATTACTGTCGTACTCTCGTGAAATGACAAGTGAATAAACACTCATCTTGATAATAACACATCTAGGATGGAAAGTATTGGCCACCCCCTACCTCTTCATGAGCGGTACGAGAACACAAAAAGGAAATTCATTTTGAAATTAGAGATGGCACATACAAATTTACTTAGAATGGCACGAAAATACCGCACATAGGTAGGTATCATGGACTCATATGACAAAACTGGGTTTAAGAATTTTGGATGCACAAGTAGTATTTCTATTTAGTACAAATGAAGGCTAGCAAATAGATTGAGAAGCATCCAATCAATAAACAAAAATTCACAAAAATGAGCATTAAGCATAACTAACACTGAATAATGCACCACAAGTAGGATGTAATTTCATTGCATAACTATTACTTTCGTGCTTGCATAGGGAATCACAAACCTTAACACCAATATTCTTAGTCGAGCATAATTATTCACCAACATGTCTCACATATTACTATCATCATATCTCAAAACTATTACAAAGAATCAAGTTTATTTTTTCCAATGATCTTCATGAAATTTTTTATTATATCCCTCTGAATATCTATCACTTTGGGACTAATTTCATGAAATTTCGTTTGATAAGCTCAAACAAATTTAAGTGAAGAACATGAGCATACAAATTTTCATCTCTCAGAATAATCTAATTGAAGCACGAGAGAATTTCTTAAAAAAATTTACTAACTCTCAAATAAATCTAAGTGAAGCATGAGAGTATTTCTCCAAAAATATTAAAGCACATTGTGCTAAAAAAATATATAAGTGAAGCACTAGAACAATTCCATGGCACAAAAAATTTAAGTGAAGCACGTGGAGCAATTCTAAAAAATCATAGCATAATTTTGGCTCTCTCAAATAGGTGTGCAGCAAGGATAGATGAGAGAAACTAAAAAACAAAACAAGCAAGGAATCATATAATACAAGGCACTCCAAGCAAAACTGATGATATGTGACGAATAAATATATAGCTCCAAGTAAAATTACCGATGGTTCTTAGAAGAAAGAGGGGATGCCTTCCGGGGCATCCCCAAGCTTATTTGCTTGGTTCTCCTTGAATATTAACTTGGGGTTCCATGGACATCCCCAAGCTTAGGCTATTTTCACTCCTTATTGCTTCATCCATCGTGATCTCACCCAAAACTTGAAAATTTCAGTCACAAAAAACTTAACAAAACCTTCGTGAGATCTGTTAGTATAATAAAGCAAATCACCACTCTAAGTATTGTTGCAAACCCATTCATATTTTTTATTGCATTATATCTACTGTATTCTAACTTTTCCATGGCTTATACCCTCCGATACAATCCCTGGATTCATCAAAATAAGCACACAATGCAAAGAAAACTGAATCTGTCAAAAAACAGAACAGTTGTAGTAATCTGAACTCTAACCATACTTTTGTAAGTCCAAAACTTCTCAAAAATTAGGAAAACATAGGAAATTTTTATAGCAATCTTGTATAAAATATTCAGAAGCTTTTGTCACTTCTATGATTTTTGAAAATTATTTTACTAGACAAAGTTTTTGTTTTCCAACAAGATCAAATAAACTATCACCAAACATAATCCCAAAGGCTTCACTTGGCACAAACACTAATTAAGACATAAAAACACAATCATAATAATAGCATAGTTGTGCAAGCATTCCATAACATAAAGAAAAAGGCAAAAATAAATTTTATTCATTGGGTTGCCCCCCAATAAGCGCTATCGTTTTACGCCCCTAGCTAGGCATAATTCATAGATTCAAGTGGTGTCATCTTTAGTTTTTGCCACCTTAGTGAGGCCCTTTTCAAACCCGGGAGGCTCTTTACGCTTCAACAACTTCTCAGGAAAAGAAACCATCTTGAGAACTAGAATATCCAACCGTTTATTGCAAAGAGTAATCAAAGTATTCGTGCGATTTAGATTTCCACTAATATGTTTGAGGTTCATTATATTTCTGCAACTCGACCAAATGTTTATGCAAATCTCCCAATTTATCTAAAATTTGAACCCCTTCTTGTGTAAAAGAAAACCCTTTTTTAGTGGTGGAACTCCCAATATTCCCTCTAGGATTTCATAAGCAACATTGGCATCAAGCTCGGTAAAATTCCCTTTTGAGGCAAAATCCAAGAGTTGTCGATGATACAAAGCTAATCCTATGTAAAAATTGCGAAGCAAAATCTTTGCATCCCCTTTTAGATTGCAGATGCGATAGGATTCCATCAACCTATACCAAACATCTTTAAATTTTTCTCCTTGTTTCTGCTTGAAGTATAGAACTTCAAAATCCGGTGAAAAAGGAGAGTAATCATGCTAGTCATGGAAAGGCAATAGGCAAACAGAATTACAAGCAAAAAGATATATCTGACAAGAAAATGGCGAACGAAAAAGAGTGCGAATAAAAAGCCAAAAATTTGTGAAGTGGGGAAGATGAAAATGAGAGGCAAATGGCAAATAATGCAAATTGTAAGGAGATGAGATTTGTGGTTAGGAACCTGGTAGATGTTGATGATGTCTCCCCGACAACGGCGCCGCCAGAAATTCCTTTGACATGGCTAGAGACTGCGTCAGTATTTCCCCAAAGAGGAAGGGACGATGCAGCACAGCTACGATAAGTATTTCCCTCAGTTGTGAAACCGAGGTGTCAATCCAGTAGGAGAACCAAGCAACACTATGTAAACGGTACCTACACACAAAGAACGAATACTTGCAACCTGACGGCATAAGAGGGGTTGTCAATCCCTCCTCGAGAAAAAGATAGATTGGTTTGCATGAGTTTGGGTAAATAGGTCTCACAAAAAACCAAAATAAAATAAATAAAGGAAAAGTGCAGCAAGGTCTTTTTGATTTTTTGGAATAATAGCTTTGGAAAAAATGCGGCAAAAAATAGATCGGAAGGCAACTATGATAAAAGATAGACCCGGGGGCCATAGATTTCACTAGTGGCTTGTCTCGAGAGATAGCACACGGTGGGTAAACAAATTACTGTTGGGGAATTTATAGAAGAACAAATACTTATGTCGATATCCAAGGCAATGATCAATATATAGGCATCACGTCCAAGATTAGTAGACCAAAATGATTCTACATCTACTGCTATTACTCCACACATCGACCGCTATCCAACATGCATCTAGTGTATTAAGTTCATGGAGAAACGGAGTAATGCAATAAGAATGATGACATGATGTAGACAAGATCTATTCATTTAGGAACAACCCCCATCTTTTTACCCTTAATAGCAACGATACATGCGTGCCTCGCTGCCCTTCTGTCACTGGGAGACGACACCGCAAAATCAAACCCATCACAAAGCACCTCTTCCCATGGCAAGAAAAATCAATCTAGTTGGCCTAACAAAACCAAATATTCGGAGAAAAAATACGAGGTTGTAAATAATCATGCATATAAGAGATCAAACAAGACTCAAATAATATTCATGGATAAAAATCTTATCATAAACTCGAACTTCATCAGATCCCAACAAACACACTTCATAAATTCATACATCAAATAGGTCTCCAAGAGACAATTGTATTGAGAATCAAAAAAGGAGAAGAAGCCATCTAGCTACTGCCTACGGACCCGTAGATCTATGGTGAACTACTCACACATCATCGGAGGAGCACCAATGAGGATGATGAACCCCTCAGTGATCGTGTCCCCCTCCGACAGAGTGCCGGAATAGGGCTCTAGATTGCATCTCGTGGTTCTGGAACTTGCAGCGACTGGAATTGTTTTTGTTCGACTCCCCTAGGGTTTCTGGAATATTTGGGAAAACAGCATGGAACGAGCAAAAGTTATAGGTACGTTGGAGATGTATCAAACCCCGGTGATAAGCCAAGCAATTGGTTCATGCTTTTAATGTTCTTAAACTTTTCAGTCTTCACGCAATACATGAGCGTGAGCCATTGATATAACACTATAGGTGGAATAGAATATGATGGTGGAGGTTGTGTGAAGAAGAAAAAAAGGAGAAAGTCTCACATCGACAAGGCTAATCAATGGGCTATGGAGATGCCCATCAATTGATGTCAATGCAAGGGGTAGGGATTGCCATGCAACAGATGGACTAGATGTTGTAGGGTCAAACCCTAGAGGGGATCTTTTCACACTTGGAGAGGGAAAAGGAGGAAGAACAATCAAGAACACAAGGAACAAAACACTCAAACAAACCCAAATATCACATCCACTAGAGTAGCATACAGGAGATCCACAAGATTACATGACAATTCAAGGAAAATAGCACTAGGTAAGTTCTTCCCACTAGGTGAGGTCTTGATGATGATCTTCTCCAAGAGGAGGCCTTGACATTCCAAAGGATTCTTCCCTAGGTGGGGGCTTGATCTCCAAAGAGGAGGGGATACAAGGAGCAAAGCTCACAATGTTTTATCTAATACTTTGCTAACCTTCCAAATGATCTAGGGGATGGATATATAAAGCCTAGGGATGAAACTTGGGGAAAAAGGGATACAAAGGACCAAAAATTCCCTAAAACGCGTGGCCACGGAGGAGGAGTCCGGGCACCCGGGCCGGTTAGGGGCTCCGGAGGGGGCATACCGGGCACCCGGGGAGCCAAGGCCTGGGCACCTGGGGTGGCTGCATGCGGCTGGGTGGGGCAGGCCAGGCACCCGGGGTTGAGGGCCCAGGCACCCGGTGGTGGTGTTGTAGCGGCCCAGGTCCGGCCGAGCACCCGGGGTGGGCTGGCTAAGGCCCGGAGGAGGGGGGCGGGCACCCGGGGCCGGCTGGCGCACCTCCCAGGCAGAGGCCGGGCACCCGGGGCCAAGGAGCCCGGGCACCCGGGGTGTCCAGGGGCTGTGGCCCTTGCTTCTTCTCCTTATTCTCTTCTTTCCCTTGCTTCGTGGTCGCTCAAGTCTCAGTCCTCTCCTTCTCACTATCATCTTCTTGGTACCTAAGCATGAACAATGTTTCCGATGGTGGTAGAATCCAATTCTCACACGAACCCAAATGAGACTCGAATAAGAAGGAAGTGACCTCGTTCTCGATGTTGCGTGCACGTGCTCTTGTCATTGGCCCTCTTGGTGCTTGTGGTGGTGATGGAGTGTCAGTGCGGGTAGTCGAGGGATGCTCCATATCATCTCCCCCCCTTGGGAGAGATCCGTCCACGGATCGTGCTCTTCATCACCATAGTATTTGGCCAAGTCTTTGACGTTGAAGATGTCGCTAACGTTGTACTTCTCGCATGGGATGTCGACCTTGTAGGCGTTGTCATTGTAGCATGCAAGCATGTTGAATGGTCCGTCGGCTCTTGGGAGTAGCTTGGACTTGTGTTCCTTGGGGAAGCGGTCTTTGCGGAGATGTATCCATACTTGATCACCCGGTTGGAACACCATCAGAGACTTGTTGATGTTGAGCTTGGCGGTGAGGCATTGTACTTGGCGCTCGATCGTGGAATGTGTTTCTTCATGCATCTTCTTGAGGTCGGCGGCTCTTGAACTTGCGTCCATGTTTGCTCGTTCTTGAAGCGGTAGAGGAAGGATGTCGAATTGCGACAAAGGGTTGAAACCGTAGACGACCTCGAAGGGGGACTTGCAGGTGGTAGAGTGTCTTGCGCGATTGTAGGCGTACTCAGCGATGGGTAGGCACTCCTCCCACTCCTTGATGTTCTTCTTGATCAACACGCATAGGAGAGTTGCAAGTGTGCGGTTGGTGACTTTCGTTTGTCCATCATTTTGAGGATAATACGCCATGGAGAATAGTAGCTTGATCCCGAGCTTGGCGCATAGCGTCTTCCAAAAGTAGCTTAAGAACTTGACGTCTTGATCCAACACAATTGTCTTTGGTACACCGTGCAACCTCAAGATTTCCCTACAAAAGAGATTGGCAACATGTGACGCGTCGTCTATCTTATTACATAGGATAAAATGAGCCATTTTATAGAATCGGTCCACAACAACAAAAATGGAGTCCTTGCCATTTTGAGTCCTAGGTAATCCAAGCACAGAATCCATGCTAATGTCTTCCCAAGGTTGATGTGGAATAGGTAAAGGCATATGTAAACCATGGGATTGAGAGTGTGACTTAGCTTTGAAACATGTAGAGCACTGGTTGGTGAAGCGGGCGACATCGCAAAACATCTTGGGCCAATAATAGTTCTTGGAGAGCGTGGCGAATGTCTTGTCGCGTCCAAAGTGTCCCATGAGTCCACCTCCATGAGCCTCTTGCAAAAGGAGCAAACGAAGAGAAGACTCCGAAATGCATAGCTTGTTAGCTCTCATAAGATAACCATCTTTGATATAATATCGTTCCCAAGAAGTATGTGTCACACACTTAGCATAAGGAGTAGGAAAAGTCACATCACCCTCATACAAATCTTTGATATGATCAAATCCAACTACATTCAATTCAAGTTGAGTAAGTAACATGCATTTGCGGGAAAGGGCGTCCGCCACCATGTTTCCTTTGCCCTTAATGTACTTTATCACATAGGGAACAGATTCAATGAATTCACTCCATTTAGCATGTCGTTTATTCAACTTGGTTTGACCTTTAAGGTATTTAAGTGTTTCATGATCGGTATGTATGACAAACTCATGCGCTCTAAGGTAATGCTCCCACACATGTAACACACGCACTAAAGCATACAATTCTTTGTCATAGATGGGGTAATTGAGTTGAGCACCGAAGAGTTTTTCACTAAAATATGCAATAGCTTGCTTTTCTTGCATCAAAACTCCACCAATTCTGGTACCACTTGCATCGCAATGAACCTTAAAAGTTTTGTCAAAGTTGGGTAAAGCAAGAATCGGAGCATGGGTAAGTAAAGATTTGAGCTCATCAAAAGCGGTTGATTGCAAACGTCCCCAAACAAAAGGAGCATTCTTCTTACTCAAGGCATGCAAAGGAGCGGCAATAGTGCTAAAATCTTTCACAAAGCGACGATAAAAACCCGCAAGGCCAAGAAAACTACGCACTTGTTGCAAATTGGTGGGTTGGGGCCAAGTTTTAATTGCTTCAATTTTATATTCATCAACATGTACACCCTTGGAAGAAACAACGAATCCCAAGAATACAAGCTTGTCAACACCAAACGTGCACTTTTTCATGTTGGCATAAAGACGTTCCTTGCGATGAGTTTGTAAAACAGCCCTAACATGACTTAGATGCTCTTTCATGGATTTGATAAAACACAAGAATATCATCAAAGTAAACCACAACAAACACTCCAATATAAGGTCGAAGCACAAAATGCATAAGATGCATGAAAGTACCGGGAGCTTCCGATAAACCCATAGGCATAACCAACCACTCGTACAAGCCAAATTTGGTTTTGAAAGCGGTTTTCCATTCATCACCTTCTTGTATGCGGATTTGATAATAGCCACTTTTAAGGTCAATTTTTGAGAAAATGGTGGCGCCGCTAAGTTCATCAAGCATATCATCTAAGCGAGGAATGGGTGTCTATAACAAACGGTGATAGCATTGATGGGCCTACAATCCGAGCACATGCGAAAACTACCATCTTCCTTGGGCACAAGTATAATGGGTATGGCACAAGGGCTTAAGATTTCACGTGCATGTCCGTTGTCGATGAGTGTTGTACTTGCTGTCGGATCTCCTTAGTTTCTTTGGGGTTGATGCAGTAGGGAGCCTTGTTTGGAAGATATGCACCGGGGATGAGGTCGATCCGATGTTCAATGCCACATAGAGGAGGGAGACTGGGAGGTAGCTCATCGGGAAACACATCCTCGAATTCCTGCAACAAGTTGGAAAACACTAGAGGAAGAGGATTATGATTGTTAGTTTTGGTCACCTCATCTTTGCATAGGAGGACAAAGTGGATGACACTCGGTGGGTTCTCACACACTTCTCTCATCTCTCTTTTTGTGGCTAGGAGGACCAAGTTTTTCTCTCTTGGCGAAGAGGCGCTCAATTTTTGCTTGTGGCTCTCACTTTCTTTTTGGTGGTGCACTCTCTCACTAGTTTCTCCATGATGGGTGGAAGCTTGCTTGTCAACGATCACTTGGCTTGGTGACATTGGTCTAAGCACATACTCCTTGCCTTTCATCTTGAAGCTATAGTGGTTGGTTCGTCCGCTGTGGATGACGCCATGGTCGAATTGCCAAGGTCTTCCCAAAAGAAGGTGGCACACGAACATAGGAACCACATCACACTTCAGGGTGTCCTCGTATGCGCCGATCTTGAAAGACACTTGCACCATGTGCTCCACTTGAATAGTGTCGGAGTCGCTTAGCCATTGCACCTTGTAGGGACGGGGGTGCTTCTTCTTGACCAATTGCAGCTTGGAACATAACTCTTCACTTGCCATGTTGTGACAACTACCTCCTTCGATGATGACCTTGACGGAGCGCCCATTGATGCAGGCCTTGATGTGGAAGATGTGGTACCGTTGGTCTTCGTCTTGGTGGTGTTGGAGCGTCAAGACCTTGGAGACCACAAGGGAGGGACTTGAATTGTTGCCACAAAAGATTTGATCATCTTCATCTTCGTTCACGCACCGGTGCATGGCCACGTGCTCAATGGCTTCCATTTCTTCTTCACCTCATTGAGTCGTCTGTGCCATCATCGTTGAAGATCATTGTTCGCTTGTTGGTGCATTGGAAGGACTTGTGTCCTTGGCCGCCACATGTGAAGCACTTGAATGAACTTGTCTTGACGGGATCAGCGGGAGGCGCCGAAGATGACGGAGTCTATTTGTAGGTGCTTGCCGGAGGACGAGTCGAGGAACGTGCAACTTGCTTGGAATTTGACTTGTCACCGGTACTTGGTGATGCTCGAGTTGATGTAGGAGGTGCCGAAGTCGCGGGAGCTTGAGAGTAGGAGTCGTAGGTCTTGGATGAGTACTTGGCGTATTTGAAGTCATCTTGCACTTGTTGCTCGGCCTTTGTCCCTTGATGAACTAGATCGAGAAGGTTTTAGTATGGTTGGAAGTCGGCAATCCGCTTGATTGGATGGTTGAGGCCGTTCAAGAAGCGTGCCATTGTTTGCTCATTGTCTTCCTTGACATTGGCTCGTATCATGGAAATCTCCATTTCTTGGTAGTATTCTTCCACCGTCTTTGTGCCTTGCTTGAGGAGTTGCAACTTCTTGAAGAGATCTCGAGTGTAGTGAGTAGGCACGAAGCGGGCTCTCATGACTTCCTTCATTTCTTCCCAAGTTGTGATTGGTGGTTCGCCTCTTGTATGTCGTCGCTCGATCACTTGTTCCCACCAAATGAGGACGTAGTCTTGGAACTCGAGGGAGGCCATGGCGATCTTCTTTTCTTCATCATAATTGTGAAGGCGGAAAATCTTGTCCACCTTCAATGCCCATGAGAGATACTCTTTGGGATCATTGCTTCCGGAGAACTTTGGCATGGTGAACTTGATCTTGCTGTAGCGGAGTTCTTCATCTTGATAGCAGTTTTGAAATCACTCTTGCCTTGGAAGGTCCTCAAATGCTCGTTCCTCGTGATGTCACTCTTGGCGTGGAGGAGGGTCTTGAAGCACTTGTTCCACTTGGTGTCGCTCTTGTCTTGGAGGAGGGCGAGGAATGTGTGCTTGGTTGCGCCTTTCTTGTTGCTCTTCGCGTCAGGCGGCTTCTTCTTGTATCTCGCGACGAAGAGCTTCCTCTTGTTCTCGCACTTGGCAGTTGCGGTCTTCAACGGCTCTAGTGGCCTCGCGTAGAGCTTCTTGTGCTTCAAGTGCTTGAGCTTGACGGATGTCATCATCTTCTTGAGGTACTTGACGTGGCGCTTGTGGAGGTATTTGCTCTTGCTCCCTTGCTTCTTGAGGTACTTGGTGTCGCATCCATTCACGTGTTCGAACTCGATCTTGTAAGCCATTGCCATGGACTGGAGTTTCTTGAGCTTGGTGATCTTAAGGATGATCACGTCGAAGAACGCGAGCTCGTGGAGGACTTGCATCATAAGAGGAGTAGTCCGAAGATTGCCGACTTGTACGGTGACTTGAGTGGCGCCGTCTTGAAGACGCGGATGAGGAAGACGGGCGTCGCACGATCATGTTGCGGATCTCTTCCATTTGTGTGTTGAACCTTTCATCGATGGATTGACGAAGGTCGGAGGAGAGTTGCTCCAAGCGTTCACCCAATGCTACGATGTCTTGATGAAGCGCTCGTTGCACGATGAAGAAGTGGTTCTTGGAGATGAAGCCGGAATCATCACCTTGCTCCTCGAAAAGTGGGTTCGACGACGAGTTGGGCCTATCCATCATAACCAAGTGGGGTGAGTATGAAAAATGAGAGAACAATAGCAAAGTTACCTTCTCTGAGGATTGAGGATGTAACAAGTGTCACTCAATGTAATGCCACAATAGGAGAATTGGAACCGGGTTTGTTTCTCACACCTACAAATAAGAGGCTTATGGAGTAGCTCGGTTAGGATGGTGGCAAAAATTTCAAGCAAATGTTAGTCAAGATATCGATAAGGTTGAGAAAGTTCACAAAGATGCAAGTAAAGCAATAGATCAAACCCCAAAGATATCACTAGGTACACACACACGGAAGATAGATAGGATCCGCACAACCAAGGAGTGAGCTCAAAATGTGCAACCACGGGAAATGCTCTTGTTGTGCGAATGCTCGAGAAACACTAGCTCGATTTCTCAATGGGCAAGATACGCTTGTGCACCTACGTATGAGAGAACCGTGCCATCTTCAATCCCAACTATGCTATATATGCGATGACCAAAATGATATAACTATGCAAATGGCTCAACTCTATTGCTTACAAGCTCTTTGTTGCTCCTCTTTTGCTTAAAAGCTTTTCCTCTTTCTTTTTTTTCTATGCTTGATGCTCGAGCCGAGTATGATATGAGACAAGTATATATGATATGCACGGGAGAGACTTATGGCACAAAGATGATAACATGATCACTATGGTGCACAAAAGCGTGGCCCGGCAATTCTCAACTTGCTAGTCTCGATGCGTAAGCAACGCAAAGTGGCTCGGGCTATCAATGCAAAAGCAAGGTAAGAAGTAAGTGTCGTCGAGTTTACCGTCCTTTCTTACGGTTAGCGGTGAAGATGGCTCCGAGTCGGTGATGGTGATGACGATGTCACACGCTCCTAAGTAGCCGAAACACCTTAGGAAACGGAAATGGCAACACAAAATCGGTCAAATGCGGAAGGTGGGTGTTTTTGTGATGATTTTTTGGATAGGGTCTAACGGTGGTGGTAGTGGAATGAGTGGATGGGGGATGTCAAGAGCTACCAAACGAGCTAAAGAACACGGAAAACGGACTTGGGAGGTGGAAGTTATGGCCAGATTGGTGGAGGTGTTGGGCTGATTTGGGGGGGTGCTGGCACCCGGGGTTGGGAGGTGCGGGTGCCCGGGGTCGGCTGGGCGAAATGGCCCGGTGGTGCGGGTGCCCGGTGGTTCGAGGTGCGGGCACCCGGGGGTCTTCTGTTTGGGCAGAAATTTTGGGGGAAATGCAGAATTCCGAGGATTTCGTGGTGGGAAGGGTGGGGATTGTTGGGGAGGGGCTAGATCCACTTGCCAAACATCAAATCCATGGACCAAAACAACCAAATATCACAAGACCCAACAAATTGCAAGAAAAAATTTGGGGGCTATTTTTGTGGGGATTTTCGAATTTGGACGAAAAAGAACAAAATCAAGCTAGCAAATGGGGGGATGGGACTCCAAGATGTGAATAAACCTTGCTCATGATACCAAGATGTTGTAGGGTCAAACACGGGATCTTTTCACACTTGGAGGGGGAAAAGGAGGAAGAACACTCAAGAACACAAGGAACAAAACACTCAAACAAACCCAAATATCACATCCACTAGAGTAGCATACATGAGATCCACAAGATTACATGAATAATTCAAGGAAAATCGCACTAGGTAAGTTCTTCCCACTAGGTGAGGTCTTGATGATGATCTTCTCCAAGAGGAGGCCTTGACAATCCAAAGGATTCCTCCCTAGGTGGGGGCCTGATCTCCAAAGAGGATGGGATACAAGGATCAAAGCTCACAATGTTTTATCTAATACTTTGCTAACCTTTCAAATGAGCTAGGGGATGAATATATAAAGCCTAGGGACGAAACTTGGGGAAAAAGTGATACAAGGGACCAAAAAGTCCCTAAAATGCATGGCCACGGAGGAGGAGTCCGGGCACCCCGGGTGGAACCGGTCGGGCACCCGGACCAGTCAGGGGCTCCGGAGGGGGGCGGACCGGGCACCCAGGGAGCCAAGGCCCGGGCACCCGGGATGGCCGCATGCGGCTGGGCGGGGCAGGCCGGGCACCCGTGGTTGAGGGCCTGGGCACCCGGTGGTGGTGTTGGAGCGGCCCAGGTCCGGTCGGGCACCCGAGGTGGGCTGGCTGAGGCCCGGAGGAGGGGGCGGGCACCCGGGGCCGGCTGGCGCACCTCCTAGGCAGAGCCGAGCACCCGGGGCCAAGGAGGCCGGGCACCCGGGGTGTGCAGGGGCTGTGTCCCTTGCTTCTTCTCCTTCTTCTCTTCTTTGCCTTGCTTCGTGGTCGCTCGAGTCTCCGTCCTCTCCTTCTCACTATCATCTTCTTGGTACCTAAGGATGAACAATGTTTCCGATGATGGTAGAATCCAATTCTCACACGAACCGAAACAAGGCTCAAATAGGAAGGAAGTGACCTCGTTCTCGACGTTGCATGCATGTGCTCTTGTCATTGGCCCTCTTGGTGCTTGTGGTGGTGATGGAGTGTTGGTGAGGGTAGTCGAGGGATGCTCCGTATCACTAGAGCTATAAGTGTATGAACGTCTAAAGAAAATTAAGTGGGTGTGCATCCAACTTGCTTGCTCATGAAGACCTAGGGCATTTTTGGAAGCCCATCTTTGGTATATACAAGCCAAGTTCTATAATGAAAATTTTCACTAGTAATATATGAAAGTGACAAAATAGCAGACTCTCTATCATGAAGAACATGGTGCTACTTTGAGGAACAAATGTGGAAAAGGATAGTAACGTTGTCCCTTCACTCTTTTTCTCTCACATTTTTCTTTTTTTTCTTCTTGGGCTCTTTGGCTTTTTTTGGTCTCTTTGGCCTCTTTTTATTTGTTAAAGTCCTGAGCCTCATCCCGACTTGTGGGGGAATCATAGTCCCCATCCTTTCCTCACATGGGACAATGCTTTAATAATGATGATCATCACACTTTTATTTACTTACAACTCTAGAGTTATAACTCGATACTAGAACAAAGATACGACTCTATATGAATGCCTCCGGTGGTGTACCGGGATGTGCAATGATCTAGCGTGATATGTATAAAAAATATGAACAGTGACCAAGCCACAAATACTATGCCAACTATATGATCATGCAAAGCAATATGACAATGATGGTATGTGTCATAATAAAACGGAACGGTGAAAGTTGCATGGCAATATATCTCGAAATGGCTATGGAAATGCCATAATAGGTAGGTATGATGGTTGTTTTGAGGAAGGCATAATGTGGCTTGTGTGTGAAAGAGCGTATCATATCACGGGGTTTGGATGCACCGCCGAAGTTTGCACCAACTCTCAAGGTGAGAAAGGGCAATGCACGGTACCGAAGAGGCTAGCAATGGTGGAAGGGTGAGAGTGCGTATAATTCATGGACTCGACATTAGTGTTGCATTTGAATATTTTAATATTAAAATCTGAATGTTCAGATTGTAATACTAAAATCTAAATTAGTGTTACATTTGAATATTTTCACAACTTGAAAAATTATGCTAACCTGTAGTTATTTCCGAATGATGTTGACTAACAAAAAAGAGAACATAGGTCGGCCGATGCTCTCACCATCCCCACTTGCAAGGTATTCGACAAATTTCATAGGTGCTCTTTTTTTAGCTGTTTTCATTTTATTTAGCTATTTTTGCAATTAAGTTCAATCTAGAATATTCCATACTATAGATGAAGAGCTTTAGGGAGATGGTCTTAGATGAATCTTCCTTAGACGAGGAGGAAGAAGATGGCCTATGCTTGGATCGATTTATTGCATGCACTGGACATGGAATAATTGTTCCACGGATTGGATAAGTCAGCTCAAAAGGGTAGTCAAAAGATCCAACAATGGTTCTTGACTTAGTTGCATCAGAGGATCTATAGATTTGACATTCATTATTTGGATTGCATGGCTCTCAATAGGATTTGAATGTGTTGTCGAGATCACCATTGTTCGCTCTTGTTGCTGGAGATACCCCTCTTGTAACTATGTTATCAAGGGCCGTCAGTACACGATGGATTACTACCTTGCACATGGCTTCTATCCTTCCATGTCCACATTTGTGAAGACAATCGCGCGTCCTCAAGGCAATAAGAGATTACACTTTGCAACGCATCAAGAGTCGATAAGGAAAAGATGTTCAGAGACCTATTGGTGTGCTGCAGAAGCACTTTGCCATTGTTCATGGCCCTCCTGAGCATTGAAACCCACAGATCCAATGGGAAATAATGGCATGTTGCATCATCTTGTTGCATAACATGATCATTGAAGATGAGAGAGGTGTGACAGAGAATTTTTAGTACATCACCAATGTGGATCCCTTTGAGCCGGAACACGATGCAAAGATGATACATAAATTTCTCCCAGCACATCGAATCATCAAGAACCGCAAGTTTAGACCTAGGTCCAAGATGATCTTGTTGAGCATTAGTGGCTACTCCATAACACCAGTTGATTGATATGCTTCAGTCATGCTCTTTACATCATTTGGACTCTTTCGTGTGTTTGAATTTGAATAGTTTTAATTGTGAACTTTAAATTTGTAAAATTCGTGAATTGTGCGAACTTTGATCTTAAGTTTGAATTTATTATGTGTGCAAATATCTAGTTGAAATGTAGTCCATACACACAAGCTTAGAAAACTTGACGAAGAGTTTTTTTGGGGGAGTTAAGTTTTAGGGGCTCGTCTAGGAACCATTTTTTTAGCTGAGCAAATATAAGAAGTGAAAGTGTAAGGTGCAGTTTGGGGGGTTTAATTTGAAGGTATCGGCTAGAGATGCTCTGACTTTTTTGAAGTGTTTTCTTCTATTGAATGTCTCAAGGTGCATGCATTGTACTCCAATTTAATATAATATCATGTTGAGATGTTGTAGATATAGCCGATGTCATTGCATGAGGGGTCCTCTTTTGAGAGCTGTCTCAATGCACTGATGGAAAAACAAAATGTACTACGTAGCGATGCGCTGTGCACGGCAAAATAATCACCAGACGCCAAGAACAAACAAGGTATGTCCTCTTAATTTCAACCAGGTCATCATGGCGCGGCGCCCAGATCGCCCGTTGTTGTGCGGCTACACGATCTTGTTAAGAAGGAAAGAAACAACGACGAAATAAATAAAGAAAAAAGAAAAAGGAAAGAAACGCATAGGTAAAGTTGGAATACTGGACCCAGTGAGTGACCCACGCGGTTTCCAGTTGTCATGCAGTTAATCGGGCGCAACGTCGCGTTCCTCAGTAAATAGCTAGGTCGACGCCACGCACCCTGCATTCTTCCATCCACCATCGTGTGTCTCCATTCTCCTTCCCGGCAATGGATCCCTTCACCTCCGAGCTTCTTTCTGGCCCCCCTATCCCCGTCGCCTTATCAGGCAGCAGCGCCGACACGACGGACATCGACGACTACCTCCGCGCCATCAATGCTCTTCCTGCGCTTCGAGCCGCCGACCACTACTCCGAGGCGGCCTTGGAGGAGCCCGTACCATCCCTGCTCCTGGAGAGCGCTGTCCCGGTCTCTGATACCACCGAATCCAACAACTCGGCCACGCGTCCGCTGCTCTCCGACTACGACGCCGATTTCGACTTCAACCTCCGCAAGCAGGAGATGAACGTCGAGGAGCCGCCGTTGCCGCACTACCTGAAGACGGTGCAGGGGGATCTGATGAGCCCGTCGATGCGCGCCAACCTTGTTATCTGGATGGACGAGTTTACTCAGTCCTACGGCCTGGCCCCCGGCACGCTTCACCGTGCCGTCTCCTACGTCGACCGCGTCCTGTCGGAAAAAACCTTGCCTACGGCTCACATGGAGTATGAGCTCCGTCTCCTGGGAGCCACGGCCGCCTTCACCGCCGCCAAATATGAGGAGCGGGACACCATATTCAAGGTGAACGCCGCGCAAATTGCCGGCGACTGTGGGTTCGCCAACGGCAGGGAGGTGATCGACATGGAGTGCAAGATGTTGGCGGCGCTCAGGTACGAGCTCAGCGCACCAACGGCCTACACCTTTGTGGACCACTTCACCAGGTACAGTAATGGAGAGAGCGACCTGGAGGTTCAGAAGTTGGCGCATCAGCTCGCCGAACAATCGCTGGTGGACTACAGATGTCTGCGGCTCATGCCATCGGCCGTGGCGGCGTCGGCGGTCTTTCTCGCCAGGCTGATCTTGAACCCAATGGCGAGCCAGGTTCGAAAGTGGAACAGGGAATTCACGGAGCTGACAGGGTACAAGCCCACGGACCTCATCCTTGGCATTGAGTCGCTGTACATGATGAATCCCGATCCTCGCTTTGCGGTCTTGTCAGCTTTTTTGCAAGACGAACAAGAATTGTAATGGGAGATTTAGGGGCGGAGAGCCAGTTGCGTGATTGAATCCTGAGTGTTAAATAATGATGTTCAGGTGTACAATTGGCAAGCTCCCTTTGAATTGCGGAATTATATGCCCTATGCCGACGGCTACCAGATTCAATATTTCAATTTTACGAAATTGTCAAAGAGTAATTTAGGTTGCCCATTTTTTTCGCATACAAAAATTTAGAAGTTAACCTGTAAGCTTCGTTTTGATTGTGCATATAGTATGATGATGCTTCAGGTTATGTATGGAGTCGTCGTCTGATGGCTTTGTTGCATTTTGAGAGCTGCCATGAGAGTGAAGATAGGTCCCTAGCTACTAAAAGACTTCCGGTGCATTCTCGAAAAAAAAGGCTTCCCGTATTCGAGAAAAGTAAAAGGCTTCCCCAGGCGGAAATGCCTAACGGAGTTCGAACTCCATGGAGCCCTTTATTTGAAAATTTAATTCAAAATATTAAGTTTCAAAAATCTCTCAAAAAAACAATACACATACATATGGATGTATACAACTTGTCTGCGAAGTTTCATGAGGAAATACTGTTTTATGCAAGCTACATAAAAAATAACAAGTCACATATTTCTAGCACATGTACTATTCCCTATAAAAAATGATTTTGTTTTTTTTGTACAGGCCACATAAAAACGTATTTCATGATGAAATTCACACACATCCAGTATGCATCTATAAATAGTTGTGTATTTTTCAGATTTTTTTTTTGGAAACTTCAAAAATTCACACACATTCAGTATATAAAATTTTAGGCTTCATGGAGCCTGAGAGCAAAAAATCAATTCTCTTCCCAAGGTTCCTTTGGACAAAATAGTGACAACAAAAGACACCTAGTCGAAGTGAGGTGGGATTCTACCCAGAAAAGGGTGTCATAAAATGACCTAGCAGCTAGCCCAAACAGAGCTTCTGAATTTGCATGATAGGTGAAACATGGTGCTTGCACGGAAAGAACCTAATGGGACATGGTCTACGTACCGAGTCAACAAGCATACTAATGTATCTTCTGAAGCAATAGGTTTTCCCTACTATTTTAACCGTTAAAAAGGAATCATTTGTACTATATTTCATAGGAATTCCAGTATCCACTCTAACCTCTTGGAGAAATCATGTGTTTTACCTATAATGCAATCAAACGAATGCAATTCATGGCGGATTAGAATGGGCATGAAATTCCAGTCATGTGTTTTCCCTATTCATACGTGTTTGCAATTATGTGAATCTAAGTGTCCCTTATACGTAAAAGATATTTTTTACATACATACAAAATAGTTTTTTAAAATGTCTAAGAATAGTCTCTTTTTCACTTCATATTTGCCGTCAAGTGACTGCCATTAGTGTTTTTAGGAGAATATTATTATTTAGCTCATTTAAACAATTTACTCAATATTTTACTATTTTGAACATTAAATACCGTTTTGACACGACACAAACATAAGAAAATGCTATGGCATAGTTATATAATTTTATTAAATGCTGCAAATATCATCTCAATCTTTTTGTCCTGTATATTTTGGGGGTGGGAGATAAGGAGAAGAGGAGAGGACTATTTTTTGGATCACCTTTGTCATTCTTTTCGAGTAGGATGGAAGGCCTATGAAACATTTCCTTAGGGTTCCTTATATCACTAATGACCTATTAGTGCGAAATTGCCAAAAAATTCTATATACTGAACCAACTGAGTTTGCCGCTTCCCTACAATTGGCTATAAATGTGAATCAATGAATGACCTGTACTAATCAAAGTTATTCATACTGATACACAAAACTCACTAAAAGTTGTTTTCTTCTATTGCATGTCTCAAGGTGCTTTGTACGTGCAATTTAATACAATATCAAGTTGAGATGTTGTAGATATAGCTGATGTCATTGCCTTGGGATCCG
The DNA here is from genome assembly GCF_002162155.2 of Triticum dicoccoides. Classification (NCBI taxonomy): domain Eukaryota; kingdom Viridiplantae; phylum Streptophyta; class Magnoliopsida; order Poales; family Poaceae; genus Triticum; species Triticum dicoccoides. The sequence goes on along the minus strand of NC_041391.1, from coordinate 438,435,539 downwards.
CTTTTGAGATCAGTTGCCATTGCCAGACTTTAGATACATTTCCCCCCAATCGGGGTCCTAATTGCACTGATAAAAAAAATGATCGTAGGGATGTTGTTGTACACGGCAAAATAAGCACCAAACGCTGAGGACCGAACAAGATATGTCCTCTTGAATTTCGGCCACGTCATCATGGTGCCGAGATCGCCCGTTGTTCAACACAGAAAAAGTAGATCACCCATTTGTTGTTTCCTGTATGATACAATCAAACAAATTCAATTCATGTAGGATGCCAATGGGCATGGAATTTCGATCAGGTGTTTTTCCTATTGATACATGTTTGCATTTCTGTGAGTCAAAGAGACCCTTATAGGGGAAACCTGCTCTAGTCCATACATATGGTACATATTTTTTTTTTAAATAGTATAGTCTATTTTGTGGTCAGGCAACTGCAAATAGAGTTTTCAGGACAAAATCTCTAGTTAGCTCATGTAAACAATTTACTTAATATTTTACTATTTTGAACATTATTGTCCTCTTTTTTACGTGACACAAACATAAGAAAATGTTATGCATAGTTTTATAATTTTATTTAATGTTATAAATATCATATCAATCTTTTTCTCCTTAGTAGTTTGGGGTTGGGAGATAAGGAAAAGAGGAGAGGACTGGTGTTTCAATCGCCTTTGCCATTCTTGCGGAGCAGGATTTGTATGAAACATCTCCTTAGGTTTCCATATATCCTTCATGACCGTTTAGTGTGAATTTGTCTAGACATTTCGTATACCAAATCAACTGCACTTCAGTTGCCGCTTCCCCAGAAATGGGTATAAATTTGTATCAGTGAATGTCCAATACTACTCAAAGTTATTTGTATGGATACATTTAACTCTTTTAAAGTTTTTTTCTTCAATTAAATTCCTAAAGGTGCTTTGTAGGTGCAATTTAATATAATATCAAGTTAAGATGTTGTAGATATAGCCGACGTCATTGCCTTGGAGTCCTCTTTTCAGGTAGTATTTTTGGATAAAGGACATTTTTATTGACTTGTAATATAGCATCAAGCAAATACATAGCACAATGAGCAACACCCAGCCTTTGCATGACTAAGATGCACACAGCCAAACATTAGCAAAGTGAAACAAGATAAAAATTCCGACATATCAGCAACCGTAGAATCATATAGGAGCGATACTATGCCAATGTCGAAGGAGGTGGTGGACCAATCTAGAGGTTATGTTGCCACCCATGCTGGGTAAAGACCTCCCCGACCATCTGCTCCAACCTCATACACACCACCTTGAACAATGGTTGGTACTCTGTTTAATTTAACGTAGACCACGTATGAAGCGAGTGCGTACAACAAAAAATAATCAGCAAGGGAGAGGTGTTTTTGCCGTCAAAAACTAAATCATTTCTACATAGCTAAATCGCCATAATAAGGCATGTGCTCCCATCTGTATTAGCGGTCTGAACCTATTTGGAAGTCCGTCCAACCAATGACCAAAAATATTGGCAACACTTGTGGGCGGATACAAATTCGACGCTATTTGGATGACTGAACATGTAGAACCTGCAAATTTGCATTGGAAAAAGATGTGTTTGATTGTCTTGTCACGAGTACAAACACTTTTTTCTTCCTTGCCATTTGCGACGGGTGAGGTTGTCTTTGGTTAGCACAATTCTCCTTCGAAGAAACCACATGAAGATTATAACTTTCAGACTAGTCTGATAGCACTGATTGAAAACAGAAAAGATATAGTAGCGATGTGGTTGTGTAGAGAATGATTTGGTGCATCGATAATTGATTGATCGTGCACTAGGCCACTAGTAGAAAATAGGGCATACGTTTTGGCCTACCTAGCCCATTAGTCCCGGTTCTGTCACGAACCGGTACCCACGGGCCCATTGGTCCCGGTTCGTGAGGCCAGGGGCCTGCCGGGCCTCGTGGGGGCATTGGTCCCGGTTCGTCTGGGACATTTTGTCCTGGTTGGTGGCACCAACCGGGACTAATGGTCCTCGCTCCTGTCCCACCTACATTGGACCCGGTTCGTGGTATGAACCGGTACGGAAGGGCGACCTTTAGTCCCGGTTCATGCCACGAACCATGACCATTGCTTTGCCTATATATACCCCTCACCCGCGAGCAGAGCACTCCCCAGTGCTCTGTTTTTCCTGGCCGGTGGGGTGGGAGCTTTGTGGTGCTCTAGCTCACCTCATATGCACACCAGGTGTTCGATGGAATGCTCGAGCCACACTACTTAACCTTTCTCCTCTCCAAGCTCGACCTCCAAGCTCAATTTTCCTCAATATTTCTCTAGGTTTAGCGGTTTGTCACGTCCCGTCCCCGTCTTCACCGCTGTCTATCGCCCGCGCCGATCTCGTCGCCGACACCACCATGGTGATTCTCTTGTTCTTAGCTCTTTCTGAAAGGAAAAAATTCTTACTTGTATGTTTATATAGATACTTGTATAATTTTCTTACTTTTATTATTGCTTCTTATTATTTAGTGTGATGGTTTTGGTATCCGCCCCCGTCGGCCCTCGTCCTGTCTATGATTCGGATGTGGTATATATTATCTTTATAACTATTTGGTTCATTTATTGTTTATGACAATTATGCGGACCAACGTGACATAGATTTTATTTATCTAGGAGGTATGTGAACCGGAAATTCCAACCGACCCTATTGTCGAGAGGTTAAATTTAGTTGAAGAAGAAAACAATTTCTTGAAGGAAAAACTAAAAAAATTGAGGAGGAGAAGATGATATTGGAGTTGCATGTTGCGGATGTCGTCGATGATCACAAGAAGAAGATTGATGCAATGCGCTTGAAGATTAGAAAATTAGAAAATATGCCATTCATACCGAGGCTTGGTATCATTATGCCGTTGAATCAATTGTTACCTTGGTTGCGATTATGATCGCATTTGTTTTGGTATTGAAATGTTTTACATAGTTTCAATATATGGTTTAATTAATTAGATGCTCTGGAGAGCTATATGTTGTTAGATGAGAACTATGTATATACTTTGGTTTTAATGTGATGATGAACTTCTATTAGTTTGGTCACTTAATTATCTATTCATGATGTTCTGTAATGGTTTTTGACACACTTAATTATATATAATGCATGCAGATGAATCGGCAATGGATGTATGGTGACAAACACACCTCCGAGTACATTAAAGGCGTGCATGATTTTCTCGAAGTGGCTGAGGCAAACAAGCTGAATGGTTTTATGTGTTGTCCATGCCATGTATGTGGGAATATGAAGTCTTACTCTGACTCGAAAGTCATTCACACCCACCTGCTTTATAAGGGTTTCATGCCACACTATAATGTTTGGACCAAGCACGGAGAAATATGGGTTATGATGGAAGACAGCGAAGAAGAAGAGGACGATGAGAAGTATGTACCCCCCGAATACGGTGATGCTGCAACGGGGGAAGCTATTGAAGATCAAGAGGAACCAGACGGTGTGCCCGATAATGATCTCCGCCAGGTCATTGTTGATGCAAGGAGTGAGTGTGAAAGTCAAAAGGAGAAGGTGAAGTTCGATCGCATGCTAGAGGATCACAAAAAAGGTTTGTACCCCAATTGCGAAGATCGCAACACAAAGCTCGGTATCGTATTGGAATTGCTGCAGTGGAAGGCACAGAATGTTGTGCCTGACAAAGGACTTGAGAAGCTATTGAAAATATTGAAGAAGAAGCTTCCAAAGGATAATGAATTGCCCGACAGTACGTACGCAACAAAGAAGGTTGTTTGCCCTCTAGGATTGGAGGTGCAGAAGATACATGCATGCCCTAATGACTTCATCCTGTACCATGGTGCATACAAGGATTTGAAGGCATGCCCGATATATGGTGCATTGCGGTATAAGATCAGACGAGATGACCCTGGTGATGTTGACGGCGAGCGCCCCCGGAAGAGGGTTCCTGCCAAGGTGATGTGGTATGCTCCTATAATACCACGGTTGAAACGCCTATTCAGAATAAAGAGCATGCCAAGTCGATGCGATGGCACAGAGATGACCGTAAAAAAGACGGGAAGTTGAGAGCACCCGCTGACGGGTCACAGTGGAGAAAAATTGAGAGAAAGTACTGGGAGGAGTTTGCAGGTGACGCAAGGAATGTATGGTTTGGTTTAAGCGCAGATGACATTAATCCTTTCGGGGAGCAGAGCAGCAATCATAACACCTGGCCCGTGACTCTATTTATCTATAATCTTCCTCCCTGGCTGTGCATGGAGCAGAAGTTCATTATGATGCCAGTTCTCATCCAAGGCCCTAAGCAACCCGGCAAAGACATTGATGTGTACCTAAGGCTATTAGTTGAAGAACTTTTACTGCTGTGGACTGGAAAAGGTGTACGTGTGTGGGATGAGCACAAACAGGAGGAATTTGACCTGCATGCGTTGCTATTTGTCACCATCAATGATTGGCGTGCTCTCAGTAACCTTTCAGGACAGACAAACAAGGGATACCACACATGCACGCACTGTTTAGATGACACCGAAAGTATATACCTGGACAAATGCAGGAAGAATGTTTACCTGGGGCATCGTCGATTCCTTCCGACCAACCATCAATGTCGGAAGAAAGGCAAGCACTCCAAAGGCGAGGCAGATCACCGGAAGAAGCCCGCCATGCGTACCGGTGATCACGTACTTGCTATGGTCAATGATTTAAAAGTAATCTTCGGAAAGGGTCCCCGCGGACTATCTGTTCTGCATGACGCTGAGGGACACGCACCCATGTGGAAGAAGAAATCTATATTTTGGGACCTACCCTACTGGAAATACCTAGAGGTCCGTGTGACGCCCGGATATTTAAGCTACAGTAACTCTCCACTGTTGTTGCCACGTCACCATGATTACTGTTGGTAAACTCGCATTGATTCAAACTCCGTTCAAATTCAAATTTGAAATCAAGTCAAACTCAAAAGTTTTCAAATGTCAACATTAAAATGTTCATCATGTGGCAAATATTCAGTTGTTAATATTGGTGGAAAAACCAAAATTTTATGGGATGGTTAGATGCTCTGAAATAATTTAAAAAACTGTAAAGAAAAAAACAAACGAAAAACAGCAAACCCCCCCCCCTCGAGTGGGCCTCGTGGCCCAGTTGGCCATACAGTCGGCTGGCCAGGCCGGCCCACACGACCACCTCCCCCCTACATAACCCTCCCCCACTCCCCACTAACCCTAGCCCACCACCCA
>NC_041391.1:438415712-438429918 GCF_002162155.2 Triticum dicoccoides | reverse complement strand
GGCCACGCCCGACGCGCGCGCCCGCGCACTGTGGCCCTTCTTGGCGCCCTCACTGCGCCCGCGCCCCGCCTCTGTCCCGCGCCCGCTGGAGCTCGGCCGCTCGGGCCGCCCCTGCAACCGCCTCCTCCTCCTAGCGTCGTGCCACCTTGCCCTGCAGCCCCGCCCGCGCGCGCGCATCCCTGACCGCGCCACAACGCCGTTTGGCTGCGCCAGCGGCTGTCCTCTTCGGCCCCGCCCGTGGCCTCTGCCGCCGGCCAACATCGGCCGCTCCTGCTGTGTGCTGCGTTCTCACCCCAGGGGGCTCCGCCCGAATCCGCGTGCCCATTAAGGCCCAGGGGCCTATGACAACGGGCCCCACGCCCCTTTTATTAAAAAAATGAATGAATAAAAATAATAGTTAAATTAATTAATTAATTAATAGGTTAATTAATTAACTTAAACCTAATTAGTCTAATTAACTTGTTTGCTAGTTAAAACAGCCAATGACAGGGGGACCCCACCCCATGTTGACCAGTCAAGCGTTGACTGGTCAATTGGGACCCCCTGGCCCACCTGTCAGCGACTGGGTGCACTTCTGTGTACCCTGTGCTGGGTGCATCTAGCATTTAACCTTTATTTTTGAATTAATTTAAATTCCAGAATATTATTGAAAATTTAGAAAATCGTAGAAATTAATCCATAACTCGGATGAAAAAGTTTTCTACATGAAAGTTACTCAGAATGACGAGACGAATCGGACTACGCAGTCCATTCATTCGCCACACGTCCCTAGCATCGCGAACCTGCAACTATTCCCCTCCGGATTGTTTGTTCGAAAATGCCAAACTTGGGGAAAACTTTCCTGGATGTTTCCTCCCTTTGCCAGTATCGTGTAGTGCCACGTTAGAACACCCCTAGCGCTGCTTATTGCTTGTCATGTATATGTTTGCTCTGCATTTATTGTTTCTTCCCCCTCTTCTCTCCAGTAGACCCCGAGACCCCTGCTGATGCCCCTGTCGACGACGAACCTTCTTCCCTTTCAGCGGAGCTTCCAGGCAAGCCCCCCCCCCTTTGATCATCCTGATATCGCCCATTCCATTCTCTCATGCTTGCATTAGATTTTACTATTGTTATTGTTTGCTCCTATTTTGATGCATAGCCTGCTTTTGTAACCTGCTCATTGTACCTTACTTGCTTATCCTAAACTGCTTAGTATAGGTTGGTTAGTGATCCATCAGTGACCCCCACTTTGTCCTTGTTGCCCCTCCTTCATCTTCGACGACTCGATCAACGTGATCGATGACCAGAGCCTGACACCTCACATCACATCATGCCCCTTTAGTTGCTCGACTCTGCAGATCTACTATCAAGTGCCGAGGGTGATACCGCATAACGCACTCCTGATGATAATTTTGTAGTGTAGCTATTCGGTCGTGGTCATCGAGGGTGGTTCCTCTTTCACCATTCCCGATAAGGCTCTGTCGTGCAACACCTCAAGTGTGAACCTCGAGGCTGGATCCTCTTACTCTCACCTTGATGGTTACATCGAGTGGAATCCTCCATGGGTGATTCCTCGGGTTTTCCCCTTGACGTTTGACACACGGTTACCATAACTTTACTTGAGACCATTGTTGAAGTCGGGTCGGCCCTGAGGGGTACCCACGAGTTGATGTGATAGTCGGGCGGGCCCGTTGAGCACCCACGAGTTTTCTACGTGGCACGGCCGGGCAGTCTAGGCCCTTGCCGTAAGTCCACGAGACGGGGCAACGGGGTCACATTATCGTGAGTCTCTGCTCGTCTCCGCGAGCCCCCAATGCACTAACAGGTTTGGGTATTTGTTCTGAGTTGGCCTTTGGCCTTTACGCACTAACCACCACGCGAGAATAGTTCTGGCCTCGACGTCGCAGTATCAGCCGAAGCTTTGTCAGACGTCCAGTTCAGCGGTGCGGCAAGGTCGGATCGAGCTGGCCATCCAAGGCGGTGCTGGTATCCACCCTGCTCGCAATGACCCGGAGTGCTGCGGGCGATGGGGCCAAGACCCCGGAGTGCTAAGGATGTAGACCAGCGGGGACCTCTTTGCTGAGCCTAGGTAGGGTTGCGACGTGTTAATCTTCCGAGGCCGGGCATTGACCCCAGAAAGGTGTGTCCGGCCAGAGTGATCAAGCGTGTTGGGTAACGTGGTGCACCCTGCAGGGAAGATATATATTCGAATACCATGTCCGGGGACATTCAGACTTATATCCTGATCTTATATAACTAGAAATGGATACTTGAGATATGTGATGGATATGTGGCTCCGAGATTGCTTTTCTGTAGGGAGTCGGAGAAGGATCTCTGGGCGTTGGTTCTACAACATGTTTGTTAAATATTAAACTGCTATTCTTTACTCTTCTACATGCTGCAAGATGCTCGGAGCTTCTTGAAGATGCTAGTCTTTGATAGGCTAGGCCTTCCCCCTCTATTCTAGCATTCTGCAATTCAGTCCACAGATGCAACCCTTCCATTTGATACCAATGCATATTTAGTATAGATTTGATGCTTGCGAGTACTTTGGATGAGTACTCGCGATTGCTTTCTACTCCATTTCCCCCTTCTTTCTTCTTTCCGGTTGATGCAACCAGATGGTGGATCCCTGGAGCCAGATGCCACCGCCGATGGATACTACTACGTGGAGACCCCCGATGGCCAGGAGTAGTTAGGAGGTCCCAGGCAGCAGGCCTTGCCTCTCCAATCGTGTTGCTTTTGTGCTAGCCTTCTTAAGTCATCCATGTTTAACTTATGTCTGTACTCAGATATTGTTGCTTCCGCCGACTCTTGTGTATCGAGCTATGTATTCGAGCCCTCGAGGCCCCTGGCTTGTAATATAAAGCTTGTATTATTTTATTTGTGTCTAGAGTTGTGTTGTGATATCTTACCGTGAGTCCCTGATCTTGATCGTACACATTTGCGTGTATGATTAGTGTACGATTGAATTGGGGGCGTCACAGTCCGCTCTTCGATCGACGTGATGCACGTGACGAAGAACCTTTGCGTGAACCTGCTAGGCTTCTTGGGCGCGTATGGGAAGAAAAAAGATACAGCGGAGGCACAAGAGGGCCTGCAATGTTTGCACGAAAAAGACGCCTTGCCTCCAAAGCAGTATGAAGGTCCTGCCAGCTACGCTCTTACCAAAGAAGAGAAGGAAATATTCTTTGAATGCCTGCTCAGTAAGAAGGTCCCGTCTGGCTTCTCGTCGAATATAAAGGGAATAATAAATATGGTAGAGAAAAAGTTCCAGAACCTAAAGTCTCATGACTGCCACGTGATTATGACGCAACTGCTTCCGGTTGCATTGAGGGGGCTTCTACCGGAAAACGTTCGATTAGCCATTGTGAAGCTTTGTTCATTCCTCAATGCAATCTCTCAGAAGGTGATCGATCCAGAAATCCTACCAAGGATAAGGAGTGATGTGGCGCAATGTCTTGTCAGTTTGGAGCTGGTGTTCCCACCATCTTTCTTCAATATCATGACACACGTCCTAGTTCATCTAGTCGACGAGATTGTCATTCTGGGCCCTGTATTTCTACACAATATGTTCCCCTTTGAGAGGTTCATGGGAGTCCTAAAGAAATATGTCTGTAACCGCGCTAGGCCAGAAGGAAGCATCTCATGTGCCATCAAACAGAGGATGTCATTGGGTTTTGTGTTGACTTCATTCCTGACCTTAAGAAGATAGGTCTCCCTCAATCGCGGTATGAGGGGAGACTGTGTGGAAAAGGACGCTAGGAGGGAACTCAATAGTATGTAGGGACGGGCATTCTTGGTCTCAAGCACACTACACGGTTCTACAAAATTCTACCTTGGTGACCCCGTATGTTGATGAACACAAGAACATTGTGCGCTCCAAACACCCGAACCAGTGTGAGGACTGGATTACATGTGAACACATCAGGAGTTTTGGCAGTTGGTTCCAAACACGTCTTAGGTGTGACAACACTGTTTCTGATGACTTGTACTTGTTGGTGAGGGAACCATCTTCGACTGTAATGACCTACAAAGGGTAGGAGATGAATGGGAATACATTTTACACGATCTCCCAAGATCAAAAGAGCACCAACCAAAACAGTGGTGTCCGCTTTGATGCAGCAACCAATAGGGGAAAGGACACATATTATGGTTACATAGTGGACATATGAGAACTTGACTATGGAAATGATATTAAGGTTCCTTTGTTTAATTGCAAATGGGTCAATCTGTCAGGAGACAGGGTACAGGTAGACCCACAGTACGGAATGACATCAGTGGATCTGAACAATCTGGGGTACACAGAAGAGCCATTCGTCCTAGCCAATGATGTGGCGCAAGTTTTTTATGTGAAGGACATGTCTACCAAACCGAGAAAAAGAAAATATAAGGAAGCAGATCATACGGTGAGCCAAAGCACCACATAGTTCTTTCAGGAAAAGGAGACATCGTGGGATTGGAGGGCAAGACAGAGGTGTCTGAATATTATGAAAAGTTTCATGATATTCCTCCCTTCAAAGTCAAGGCTGACCCAAGCATCCTATTAAACGATGAAGATTATCCACGGTTACGGCGCAATAAGAAAAGAACAAAAGCAAAGAAAAAGTGAAGACTTTCTATCAACAACTATTATGATGATGCCTTTGATGTAGAATATCACTGCAGTTACATTTAAACAAATGAAATCCCTTTGTAATAGATGAGTTTTTATCCGAAACCCTAATACTTCCAAAGAGATTGTTTGTTTTGTATCCAATTTTTGTCGTAACCCTCTCAACTTTTTAGCACATGCTATGTGGGTGTAATGATGATACCATGCCAACTTTCAACCTTTTCAGAGTTCATTTGTAGTGCTTTTCAATTTAAGGCTCATTTAGCTCAAATAATGAACTAATAGCAAAAAGAATGAACTAAAAGCAAAAGAATGAACTAATAGCAAAAGGTATCAACTCAAAAACTTTTATAAACCTCTAGTATTATTAAACTAAAATTATATAAAATTTATGCAACCAAGATTATCAAAGTATTTTCTGTTCAAAACATTAAAATCAAAAAGATTTTTCATAAAGATTTTTTTGCTAGAAACTTTAATAGCAAAAGAATTATCATAAAGAATTTTTGCGTTAGAAACTAAAATAACAAAATCTGTTTTTGAATATAATGATAAAACACAGTAATATTAAATAGAAGGAAAAAGAATCACCCAAAAATCTATGTTTATAGTAAAGTTATTCAAAAAGTAGTGATTCACACAAATTTCAAAAAGTTCAAATTTAAGCTATTCAATTTGGAAAAGAAATGGCACTAACAGAAAGTTTATATTTTTTTATTACCTAAAAGCATAAGGAACTAAAAAAATAAAGCAAAAAACAAAAGAAAATAAATAATGCAAAAAACAGAAGTAGAAAACTGGGAAAAATAAAAAATGCCATCTACTGGGCCACTACGGCCTGAATACGACTAGAAACCCTACCATGGGCCAGGATTCAGGCCCGCAGAAGGCCCACCAGGCATAGCAGTGACAATTAGGACCGTAAGCCTGCAATAGAGAGAAGCTTGAGAGGGGTGCGGCAGTGGGGCTTATAAACCACTGCCCGCCCCTCTCAACTAGCGAGGTGGGACTAAAGTTTTGGCCACGGGCAGTATGACGCCTTTGTTACCGGTTGGTGGCACAAACAGGTACCAAATGCTGTCATTGGTACCGGTTCGTGGCACCAACCGGGATCAATGACCACCTTTAGTACCAGTTGGTGCCACCAACCGGGACCAAAGGCCTCTGCTTCCCGCCCTTTGGGCTACTAAAAAGAGACCTTTGGTCCCGGCTGGTGGCACCAACCGGGACTAAAGGGTGGCATTCGTCCCAGTTTGTGCGACGAACCGGGACCAAAGCTCTGTTTATATAAGCAGGACTTTTGAAATTTTCGTTTTAGTTCCTCATTCTCCCACCGCCCTCTGCCCCGTCGCCGCCGTTGCCGTCGCCCGCGCCCGTCGTCATCGCCCCGACGCCGTCGCCGCACGCCACCCCGCGACGTCGCCGTCAGCCCTGACGCCGTCGCCGCCCCGACGTCGTCGTCGCCCCGCGCCACCGCTGCCCCGACCTCGCCGCCTCGACGCCGTCCTCGTCACCGACCTCGAGCCCGTCATCCTCGTCGCCGACATGCCCTCGGCCGCGCCCTCGCCCGCGCCGCGTGTTTTCCTCGTCGCCAACCTCTGCCCCGACGCGGCCCTGCCCGCCCGGACGCACCCCTGCCCGCCGCCGACGCCCTCGGGCTCGCCGTGCGCCCCCTGCCTTGATGCCTCCCTCTGTGACCACCGCTGCGCCCCTGCCCCCGATGGTGCCGCCTCGTTGCGGTTTTTTTATATATGATTTTTCATATATGTATGTATTTCAATATGTATATATGTATTTTTAGATGTTTTTAGATGTTCATATATGTATGTATGTATGTATTTTTAAGATATATGTAGTTTTTAGATGTATCTTTTGTATGCATGTATGTACTTTTTATATGTATGGAAAAGAGGAAGAAGGAAGAAAAATAAGGAGAGGAAAAAGGAAAATAAGAAGAGGAAGAAGGAGAAGAAGAAGAGAAGAAGAAGAAGAAGAGAGGAAGAAGAAGAGAGAAAAAATAAGAAGAGGAAGAAGAAGGAAAAAAAAGAGGAGAAGAAGAAGGAATAGAGGAGAAGAAGAAAAATAGAAATTCTATTTTTCTTCTGCTCCTCTATTCCTTCTTCTTCTCCTCTCTTTTTTCCTCTTTTTTTCTTCTATTTTTTCTTCTTCTTCTCCTCTATTTCTTCTTCTTCTTCTTTTTATCGGGAACAAGGGTGTCGAGGATTACTGAGGGGTCAAGGGTCGAAAACTAGGCTAGAGGGTCGTGAGGGACACAGAGGGGTGGAGGGTCGCCGAGGGGTCGAGGGTCGCCGAGGGGTCTACGGTCGAGGGTTGTCGAGGGGTCGAGGATCGCCAAGGGGTCGAGAGGTTGCCTAGTGTCAAAGTATTGAAGATTTCCATGGCTTCATCATTAGCCGGAATTAACCGGGGCATGATGGTACGAAGTTCTCCAAAGTTATTCTATAATGGAGTCCTGGATAGGATAATCCGCCATTTGGTACAAATTTTATCACATGCCTTCCAAATAGCGATATTCGGAAGGCTCTTGCTGTACTTTGTACCAAAAAGCGAATTATCCTATCTGGGATTCCGTTCCAAAATAACTTTGGAGAGATTTGTACCATCATGCGCCTGTTACTTTCACCTAACAAGGTTTTGTTTGAATCCTTTGACACTACACAAACATCGGACAATCATGAGTGGGAGGCGGTCGATATACCCCCGACCCTCTCCGATAACTTCGACAAGAGGGGCGGTCGATATATATACCCCCTCCCCGATAACATTTTTTCTATGTATATGTCCTCGTTGTTGATATACCCCCTCCTCGATAACTTTGATATATCCATCTCTCATGTTTGTATATTAATTGCCATGTTGTAATATTTGCAGAAACTATGGATCATCAAAGAGACTTCGATCAAGAAGAGATATTTGGGGACATAATCCGTGACGGAGGTGATGTAGTCGCGTCGTTTCTCAACGACATCGAAGAAGGTATGCAAGGAGAGGAAGCAGGCTGCGTTGATCAAACAATGGAGGAGGGTCATGATCATGATGGTGGCTCCGGCGACCGTGATGACAGCTCTGGTGACCGAGCGGAGTCGGAATCAGCTGTTGCAAAGTCCGGCGAGGTGTATATATATATTAATTAAGCATGTGCTGACTAGCTAAATGTGCATTAATTGTTTTGGTATGTACATATATTAACTCTTCTTTCTTCTTTTATATAGCCCTCTGGATCAAGCAATACTTTAGTAAAGAACCCCACCATCTCAGCGGAGAAGCAGCGTGGCTTCCACCAAGCTCGTTCAGCAGCCTGACTTGTTGACGGGTCCTAGCTACCCCGTGGATTTTATCATGGATTCACACCAGTGCCACCTTATGATGCAATGGGATCAGCTCAAAGTCAAGGCGGTTGTCGGCTTTGTGTTCCCTCCTTCACCCGGAGCAAATTTTCATTGTCGTTTGATTCCATAAGGCTATGTTGTTGTCATGGTGGAAGAAATAACGGAGGGATTTGAGGAGCTCCAGCTTGACCACCCTACAAGTGATGGGGAGACTCAGTTGGGTCTTGCTATGCATACTCCCTGTCTATGGCGGAAGGAGCACATCAAGCTTCTAAACTTCATGGCTCCTGCTAGTCAGCTGGGCACTCTGCCTCCTCCGCCTCCTCCTCCTCCTCCTCCGGCGAGTGATCCGCCTCCTCCGCCTCCTGCTCCAGCGCCTGAGGGCGGCAGTACTCCGCCTCCTTCTCCGCCTGCTCTGGCCCGTCCGAGCAGCCCGCCTCCTCCTTCGCTGCCTCGTAAGCAACGGCGGAACACAGATGCCGCCGCTCCGGCTGCTCCAGCGTCTCGTAGCAGTCCGCCTTCGGCTGCTCCACCTCTTAACGAATGAAAGAAGACAGCCGCAGCTGCACCGGCTGCTCCAGCGTCTAGCAATACAGCCAGAGGCGGGAGGCAATACAGGTACGGTCTATCGTCTGTCAAGCCTCTAGAACGGGAGGCAGTACAACCAGAAGCAGAACGAAGAAAAGGGAAACAAATTCCCCAGCTCGGCGAACAAGCGAAGCAATCATGCCCCCCGCTCAATGTGTCTAGCAATATCATCGCTAATCTTCCGGGGGTGCTGCTCGGTACTAACCCTGGAGATTACATGGCCGACAAAGATGCAATAATTTTTGGAACAATGGAGGAGGTGGACATATTCATATTCGAGCACGGGAAGCCTCTCATCAGACCTGGTACTTCCCTAACAACGATGATGCAAAGATTCCATGATTGGTACATGGACATCTGCACGAATTCTGGGAAAAATACTTTGTCGCTATCGGTTAAAGAGGAGCACGACCTCGTTGGAATTGATCTGTTGTCAGTTCCATTTGAGGAGTTCTTCTAGTTCTACAATCAAATGGCCCTCAATAAAACAATCATCACTTGCTACTATCTATAAGTACTACTTCTCTGTAATTAGTTAAGTCTCTATACATAGCTCAGCTCTTTCATTGCATGTATATATAATTATCCTCACTATATTATGCAGATTGAAGATCGCCGAATTGAAGAAAAGACAAGTAGGTGATATTGGGTTAATTAACACAAATCTCATGGATGAATGGATTGTTAAACATGATGCCAGACAAACCGAGGCCAAGTTGCTCGCATTGTTACTTCGAAATAAAAACAAAGCTACAATACTCTTTCCTTACGAATACAAGTGAGTGTTACTGTCTTGTGCATATTCGGTTTCCCTTATTACTCGAGGTTATAGTAATGTAATTGATGAGTAGGGACTAGTAACCGTCATAGACTCCAAACTAAAAAATCTGGAGGAGTATGCGACCATGACTAAGATGATCAAGAAGTAAGTTCAATCGGTCATTATCGCACCAGATCAGCAACTTTGTTCATTTCCTGATATCAAGTATTTGTTTTCTTTCTCTGGCAGGGTTTGGAAAAAGTTCACCGCACAAGCTCCGGGACTGCCGGCGCAACTGCGATTTGACCACCCGAAATTAAGTACTAGCTACTAGCTAGTTCCGCGCATCTCCCATTGATTCTAGCTAGTTTCATCAATACCATTTAGCATGCTTGCTTATCAGTTTGATTGACCTCTATTTCTTGTAAAGTGGTTGTGGCAGGAACCCGGGAATGCTTTGTGTGGATACTACATTTGCGAGTTCATCCACCACACCACCTGTGAGCGGGGCTACTCTAAACAACAATATGAAGTGCGTAAGCAATAATATTCACAATTTTTTATTACCATCATTTGTGTTCAGTTTCATTCATATATATGTATTGACCCCCTTCTTGAAATGATATATGGCAGACGTCGGATGAACTACTACCACAAAATCGCATACGAGCAATTCAAGAGGAATTGGCGGGATTCTTTCTTGACCACGTCATCGACAAACAGGGAGAATACCATGTGGAAGTTGAGTTCAAATGTTAGGGGACGTAAGAGATCTTATATTGTATATATATATGTAGCCAGTAGTGTCGGATAGATATACGAAAACGTGTTGTTCGACCAATCTATCGGAGAAGGAGAGGTTGATCACTTCTCTGTGTTCTTGACGATCTTCTATACTTAATTGTTTCCTTCATTTGCTTACTAGCTAGCTAGCGTGTCGAGTCCTCTCTATACGTAGCGTCGACCAAGCACGGAGATAAGAGAGGACATTCCTCTCTATTAGCTAGCTAACACAATATATGAAACCCCTAAATTAACCCTACAAAAAACCCCACCCCCCCCCCCTTCAGAAAAAAAACCCAGCCCCTGAACTGCTGACGCATGGAGACCTTTTGGCCGGTTGGTGGCACCAACCGGTACAAAAGGTCCCCTGCCTTGGCAAGCCGCTACGTCCACGTGGAGCCCTATCTGTACTGGTTCCAGATCGAACCGGGACTAAAGTTGGAGGGCTTTAGTTACGACCCTTTAGTCCCGGTTCATGAACCGGGACAAATGGCCCTCACAAACCAGTTCGAATGGCCTTTTTTCTACTAGTGGGCACATATATATAGGTACAAGGGGTGCGGCCGATATCTTGTCTCCTAAGATACACGTATATACAGAGGGAGACATACACTACAGGTACAACATACGAAACCCAAACCTATGTATATGTACACATGTTCAACACCCCCCTGCAGTCGAAGCGTCACCGGAGACGCAGAGACTGGACCGAAAGCCCTCGAAGGTCGAGGTGGGTAGTCCCTTTGTTATGACATCGGCGAACTGCTGATCGATGGGCACATGGAGAACACGAACACGACCAAGTGCGACGTGCTCCCTGACGAAGTGGATGTTGAGCTCAATATGATTCGTCCGTCGGTGATGGACAGGGTTGGCGGCAACGTACACCGCAGAGACGTTATCACAGTAGTCAAGCGTCGCCTTGGTAACCTCACATAGCAACTCCTGAAGTAGCTGTCGT
The DNA here is from genome assembly GCF_002162155.2 of Triticum dicoccoides. Lineage (NCBI taxonomy): Eukaryota > Viridiplantae > Streptophyta > Magnoliopsida > Poales > Poaceae > Triticum > Triticum dicoccoides. The sequence goes on along the minus strand of NC_041391.1, from coordinate 438,418,882 downwards.
AGCCAAGAGCACTCCGCGACGGCATTGGCCACGGCCCGGTACTCAGCCTCGGTGCTCGATCGTGAGACAGTGGGTTGTCGTTTGGACGACCACGAAATCAGAGAGGGCCCAAGGTAGACATAGTAGCCGGAAGTGGAGCGACAAGTGTCGGGACACCTAGCCCAGTAGGCGCCGGAGTAGGTGACAAGGCTGGTGTCAGGTGATGCCGTCAGGGTGAGACCCATGGCTATGGTGCCACGTATGTACCAAAGAATACGTTTCACGAGAGCCCAATGGGTGTCACGAGGAGCATGCGTATGAAGGCACACCTGCTGGACAGCGTACCGAATGTCCGGACGCGTCAGTGTGAGGTACTGAAGCGCACCAACGATGGAGCGGTAGAAGGGAGCGTAGGACGCCGGAGAACCCTCGACAGCGGACACCTTAGCCTTCGTGTCGACAGGCGTGGGAGCAGGCTTGCAGTTAAGAATGCTCGCTCGCTCCAGAAGCTCATAGGCGTACTTCTGCTGGTGCAGGAAGAAGCCAGTGGCCCGGCGCACGACCTTGATGCCGAGGAAGTAGTGGAGAGCCCGCAAGTCCTTGAGGGCGAACTCGGTGCCGAGGCAAGCTGTGATCTGCTGATGTAGCACTGGCGAGGATGTAGTCAGGATGATGTCGTCGACATACAGGAGGAGATACGCGGTGGCGGGGCCATGGTGATAAACAAACAGGGAGGCATCGGACCGGGTGAACCGGAACCCCTGCTGCTGAAGGAAGGTCGCGATCTGCTGGTACCAGGCCAGAGGTGCCTGCTTCAACCCATAGAGAGAATGGGAGATCAAGCACACGTGTTCCGGATAGTCGGTGTCGACGAAACCAGTAGGCTGCTGACAAAACACCTGCTCGTCGAGATGGCCATGCAAGAAAGCATTAGACACATCGAGCTGGTGGACTAGCCAGGCGCGAGAAACAACAAGCTGGAGGACAGCGCGAATCGTGCCCGATTTGACAACCGGGGCGAAGGTGTCGGTGAAGTTCACGCCGGCACACTGGCGGAAGCCGCGCACCACCCAACGCGCCTTGTAGCACTCGAGAGAGCCATAGGGGCGAGTCTTGTGGCGGAAGACCCACTTTCCAGTGATGACCTTGGCACGGGGAGGCCACGGAACAAGCTGCCATGTACAGTTGCGCTGCAGGGCGTCAAACTCCTCACGCATTGCAGCTAGCCACTTCAGATCCCAAAGGGCAGCGCGAGCAAAAGTGGGAGCGGAGACGGCGCCGAGGTAGGTGCAGCAGACGCGTACTCGTCCGACGGGTAGCGCATGCTAGGACAAAGTGTCCCAGTCCGAGCCCGAGTGACCACACCAGTGAGGGGCGCGGCCTCGGACGCGGGAGCCGCATCGGGGGCCGTGGCGGGGGCTGAGGGGGCCGCTGCGACGGGGGCCTCCGGCGCGGGGAGCGTGGGCAGGGCCAAGTCCGGTGCGCAGCTGGGCGGTCCGCCAGAGGTGGAGGCAGGGGAGAACCGCGCCGCGGCAGATGCCGAAGGTGACGGTACCTGCTGAAATGGGAACACCAGCTCATCAAAGTACACATGCCGCAAAGTGAAAACGCGGTGGGACACAGGATCATAGCACCGGTAACCTTTGGTGTTGGGAGGATAACCAAGGAAAATGCAAGGAAGCGACCGGGGAGCGAGTTTTGTGAGGAGCAGTGGATGCGGTGCTAGGGTAACAGAGACACCCGAAGATGCGAAGACCATCATAAGATGGAACTGCACCAAAGAGGAATTGGTGAGGAGTGTAGTTCCAGCGGGAACGACAGGGGCAAATGTTAATAAGGAGGCTGGCGTTCGCGAGCGCGTCCGGCCAGAACCGTGGAGGCACGTAGGACTGGAAGAGCAACGTGCGGACACTGTCATTAAGAGTGTGAATGACGCGTTCGGCGCGACCATTCTGCTGCGACGTGTAGGGGCAGGTGAGACGAAAGATGGTGCCATGGGACGCAAGTAAATTGCGGACGGCGACGTTGTCAAACTCCTTGCAGTTGGTAGTTCGCAAGGCGAGAATAGGACGAACGAACTGTATGGTGACATATGAATAAAAAGTTGTGAGTGTGGCAAGAGCGTCGGACTTGCGACGGAGAGGGAATGTCCACACATAATGAGAAAAATCATCCAATATCACCAAATAGTATAAATAGCCCGTGTCCGGGGACGTCCAAACATCACTATGCAATAACTGAAACGGAAAGGTGGAAATGTCTGTAGACTTGCTAAAGGAAAGACGAACGTGCTTGCCAAGACGGCAAGCCTCACAAGTGTGATCGTCGACCTTATTACATGAGAAAGAAAAACTCTGAAGAATCTGACGCATAACGGTGGAGTTGGGATGACTGAGACGGGCATGCCAAAGATCAACACTGGCGGCGAAGGCGACGGGACGACAGGTGGTGGTGGCGCCGGAGGGATGCACTGGGTAAAGCTCGTCCGGGCTGTCACATCGGTGGAGTACCATCCGTATACGAGCGTCCTTCACAGAAAAACTGATATCGTCAAATTCAACAGTGATAGGATTCTCACGAGCAAGGCGACAAATAGAAACGAGATTAGTGACTAAGTCAGGAGACACAAGAACATTAGACATATTGACTGGAGTATAGGTAGAGAGACATGACATATGACCGACATGTGCAATGGGTAGGGAGGTGAACAGGAGCGGCAGACGTGAGGTTACAGGGATGAGAAGACATGTGAGCGGTGGCGCCCGAGTCCATGTACCAGTCACCGCCGCCACTATAGGAGCTTGGAGACGGGGCGGAGTGCAGAGCAGCGAGAAGGGCCGTGTCCCACGGCGGCGGTACCTGAGGAGGGTAAAACCCTCCGTAGGCTGGCGCGGGGGCTGCACCGAAGGCCGATACGGCGGCGGTGCCGTAGGCGGGCGCGGTCCCATAGGCCGGCGCGGCGGTGGCGCCGTAGGCAGGCGCGGCCCCGTAGGCGGGCGCAGGTGGGAGGGGGGAGGGCACCATAGCCGCTGTAGGGAGGGGCGTTCTGCGCGGCGAAGAGAGCCTGGTGGCTCGCCGGGCGAGGCCCAAGGATGACCGGAGCGGGAACCTGAGGGGCCAGCATCGAGTACGTGTGGACGACGCCGGCCCACGAGTTGATGTCGTGCCTGCTACTGCTACTGACGAGCCCT
>NC_041391.1:438398659-438415266 GCF_002162155.2 Triticum dicoccoides | reverse complement strand
GCTTGTGGCCGCCCCCGCGACGGTTGTCGCGGTGCCCGCCACCCGGCTGCTGGGGGCAGCGGGAGGGGCGGGAGGCGGAAGTACCCCGGAGGCACGGGGGGCGGCGGCTGCTGGCACGACGCGGGCGGGGCAGCCGGTGGAGGGGCGCCACGTGACGTGCCGGCGGCGAGGGCGTGATGCTGCACACGCTTCTTGACCCCCTTCATCCGGCGCTCCTCCAATCGCAAGTACGCCATGAACTTGGGGAAGGAGGGCTCCGACATCAAGGTGAGGTTGGAGGCGACGTTGCCGAAGTCCTTGTTGAGGCCGGCTGTGAGCGTGCTGAGGAGGAGGTCGCCATCAACCTTGGCTCCAATGTCGCGGAGCTCGTCCGCCAACGTCTTCAGGCGGCGGCAGTAGTCATCAATGGACTGTTCATCCTGGTGACAGTTAAAAAATTTCTGCTTCAAAAAAACGCGGCGCTGAAGCTTATTGTCAGTGAAGAGGCCGTTCAGCTTGACCCACATGGCGCGGACGTCGTCGCCGGCGCTCACAACCGTGTGGAACAAGTCTTTGGAGATGGTGGTGAAGAACCACCGGATGATCATGGCGTCGATCGCGGTCCACTCGACGGCGTCCACCATGGCGCAGGAGTCAACGGTGCCATCCACATGATCCACGAGGTTGTTCTCGCGGAAGAGCAGCGAGAAGTACGTCTTCCACGCGAAGTACATGGAGTTGGAGGCGTCGAGGACCACGGGGACACGTGCATGTACGTTGATGTCGCGGATTTTAGCAGGGTCGACGGCCAAAGGGTTGGAGTAGGTGGAGGCGTTCGATGACATGGCAGTGAGGGTGTGGGGAAGGGTGCAACGCGGCTATGGTGGGGCGGCGCGGTGGTGGGAGATGGGCGGCGCGGCAGGAGGGCAGCGCGGCAGGGAGGAGAAGACGCGTGGAGAGGCGCCCGTGGGGAGAGGGGGTGACGACGGCGTGGGGCGGCGGCGGCGGGGGTGGCGGCGTCCCGAGGCGGCCGCTAGGGTTTGCGGAAGCGGTAGGATCAACTTGCGATAGATACCATGTAGAGAATGATTTGATGCATCAATAATTGATTGATCGTGCACTAGGCACATATATATAGGTACAAGCGGGTGCGACCGGTATCTTGTCTCCTAAGATACACGTACATACAGAGGAAGACAGACACTACAAATACTGCATACGAAACCCAGACCTACGTACATGTACACATGTTCAACAGGTTGTATGGCAGGGTAAACCACCATACACCATGAGCTCGATTTCATTTTTTTCGAAAGGGAACGTAAAAACCAGTTTCTTGAAAATCTCAGAATTTGTGGATTTGAATTTTGATTTCAAAGTTTTTCTTCAGAATATTATATGTTTATGTCTTATTCTACACAACTTCTACCTATTCGAGTGGTCAGCGCGTCCTTCCTTCCTTCGAAAGCTCTTGTGTTTGAAAAAACCCTCCCGCTCGGTGCTAGAATTTAAAAAAAAATATGAAAATACTTTAAAAAGTGAGTTGGCAAAAATTGAGAATCGATCATGCGACCCACTGAAGTATATATCGACAAACGCCTTACCACCAAGTTGAGGGATGACTTCAGTTTGTAAAGCCATATGAGCGCTATTTGACACTAGTTATACATTTATATTTTTTCAAAAAAAAAGGACAATACTTAAAAATTTTGGCGCATAATAGGAAGGCCGGTTTTGGACCGGTTCCCGAAAATCCCGGTCGAGATTAAAAACCCTGGCGGCAACACAATTGTTTTTGTTTTTTGCGGCACGGCAACACAATTGTTTTTTCCTAACACAGTACAGACACAAGCGCTCATATACATGCGCACACACGAATACCCTACCTCTATGAGCACCTCCGAAAGACTGAGCCGGCATATCATCTTAAAATTTACGAAGTCACCGTAGTCACCTCGTCGTCGACGCACTTGAACCCTGGTGGGCTGGGGATACCGTTCCTCTAGCCATCGAACCACATGTTGGTTCGCGGCAGCACAATTGTTAAAGAGGAAAAAAACAACCACAAAATAAAGCAAGAAAGAAAAGAGGGAAAAAATGGAAAGAAACGCATAGGTAAAGTCGGATTACTGGACCCAGTGAGTGCCCACCCGGTTTCCAGTTCTCATGCAGCCAATCGGGCGCAATGTGCATTCCTCAGCAAATAGCCAGGTCGACGCCGCCACGCCACCCTGCCGTGCAATCTTACACCCACCGTCCAGTGTATCCATTCTCCTTCACGCCAATGGCTATCATGGATCCCTTCACCGCCGAGCTGCTCTCGGGCCCTCCTATCCCCGTCGCCTTACCAGGCGGCGGCGCCGAGACGAGGGACATTGACGACTACCTCCGAGCCATCGGTGCACTTCCTGCGCTTCGACCCGTCGACCACTACGCCGCAATGAAGGAACCCGTACCATCCCTGCTCCTGGAGAGCGCCGTCCCGGTCTTCGATGCCCCTGAATCCAACAACGCGGCCACGCGTCCGCGGCTCTCTGACTACGACGCCGACATCGACTTCAACCTCCGCAAGCTGGAGATGAACGTCGAGGAGCCGCCGAGGCCAGACTACCTGAAGACGGTGCAGGGAGATCGGATGACCCCGTCGATGCGCGCCAACCTTGTTATCTGGATGGACGGGTTTACTCGGTACTACGGCCTGGCCCCCGGCACGCTTCACCGCGCCGTCTCCTACGTCGACCGCGTGCTGTCAGCGCGAACCTTACCTACGACTAACATGGAGTATGAGCTCCATCTCCTGGGCGCCACGGCCGCCTTCACCGCCGCCAAATATGAGGAGCGGGACACCATATTCAAGGTGAACGCCGCGAAAATTGCCGACGACTGTGGGTTCGCCACGAGCAAGGAGGTGATCGACATCGAGTGCAAGATGTTGGCGGTGCTCCGGTACGATCTCAGCGGACCAACGGCCTACACCTTCGTGGACCACTTCACCAGGTACAGCGAAGGAGAGCGCGACCTGGAGGTTCAGAAGTTGGCGCATCAGCTCGCCGAAACATCGCTGGTCGACTACAGATGCCTGCAGCTCATGCCGTCCGCCGTGGCGGCGTCGGCGGTCTTTCTGGCCATGCTGATCTTGAACCCAATGGCGAGCCAGGTTCGACAGTGGAACAGAGAATTCACGGAGCTGACAGGGTACAAGCCCACGGACCTCGTCCTTGGCATTGAGTCGTTGTACATGATGAATCCCGATCCGCGCTTCGTGATCTTGCCGGCGTTTTTGCAAAACGAATAAGAATTGTAATGGGAAATTTAGGGGCGGACAGCCACTTGCATGATTCAGCCATGAGTTGTTGAAAAAATTAGGATGTTTAGGTGTACAATTGGCAAGCTCCCTTTGAATTATATGACATACTTTCAGATTGAATCATTGGATTGTACGAAATTGTCAAAGAAAATGAGTGATTTTGGTTGCCCATTTTTCCGCATACAAAAATCTAGAAGTTTAACCTATAAATTCAGTTTGAGAAATGCCTAACAGCTCCCGGGTGCCCCTACACCCTCATGAACAGTAAATTCATAAAAAATTGAAAACAAATCGAAAAAAAATCTGAAACTTTCAGGAATCAAAGATTATCAAAGTTTTGATGTTCCTGCAAAGTTTCAGCAACAAATAACCTTCGTGGAGCCCTCACAAAAAAAATCACTGCTAAAAATGTACATAAACTTTGAACAATGAAATTTCACACACACCTAGTATACATCTATAAATACTTGTGTAATTTTCAGATTTTTTTTAAACTTCAAAAGTTCATTTTTTAATGTTCAAAAATTTCGGGCTCCATGGAGCCCGAGAGCAGAAAATTAATTTTTTCCGCAAGATTCCTTTGGACAAAATAGTGAGAACATAAAGGCACCTATCGAATTGAGGTGGGATTTTACCCTAAAAGGGGTGTCGTAAAAGGACCTATCAGCGAGCCCAAACAGAGCTTATGAATTTGCATGATAGGTGAAATATGGTGCTTGCACGAAAAGAACCTAATAGGGCATATTCTACCGAGTTAACGAGCATTCTAATGTATCTGCCGAAGCAATAGGTATAGCGCATTAAGTTACTTGCTATCCATATAGATGGAATTTCTTATGTGAAAGGTGGATTGGGTCGTCGTAAAATGGACTAGAAGGGGTGGATAGTCCAATTGAAAATTCTACACCAAATTTTAGGGTTGACAAGTTTTACAATTAGACTAGTTTGATCCTTAGGAAACGTCTACACATGCAAACTAATAAGAACAAAAGTTGTCGAATGTAAAGTGCTTGAGTTTTGGAGGATGCAAACGACGGAAGCTAGATTCTGTATGCCGAGGTTTAGGTAATTGGCACTACCCAACTCCTCGTTGGTGGAAGTATGTAAGACCACAAATGTCTCGGCACCACGCCCACTTAGCGCATGATAACCTGTGCCACCATGATTTGTACTTAGAAGACTCACTCGGGGTAGATCTTCATACGGAGAAGGTGATCTCATGACCTTATACAAAACTCTTGATTCCTTCACAATACGATTGTTGAATGCTATGAAGTAACTCCTAGCCCTCTAAGAGTTGTGCACCCTCCAGAAGTAACAGATAAAGCAAAATCACTTAGTAGACAATCTCAGAAAATCTTAAATCAAAGCACTCTCAATAACCCATAGGATCTCTCTCTCTCTCTCTCTCTCTCTCTCTCTCTCTCTCACACACACACACACACACACATACACACACACACACACACACACTCATATGCAAAAACACACAAAGGATATGGTTGAAGCAAAGATAAATGAACACTATGAATAGGGGTTCAACATAAGGAGAAGTTAGGCCTTCATGATTCAAGAAAAAAGTTTGGAATCACCTAAAACTGTTTGCTTTCTTCTTGAAAGTTTTGCTCTTCAAAGGCTCTCTCATAGACTCGCACAAAGTTGGCTACATTTGACTTGGAATGGCGTGGGATAACTTGTCGAAGATCTAGCCAAAACCAAGGGGTGCGGTATCTATTTATCGAAAAAATTAACTTGCCTACAAGTGTTGGAAAAAAAAATCTTGGAACTATAGAACATAATAAAATATTTGGAACGACTAGAGGAGAAACACACATTTCTAAAAAGTGCTCAGTACTCAGAAGTACTGATTGTCTAGTACTCCTATCAAAAACCATAGTACTTGGAAGTATCGTGAAACTAAAACGGGGGTTACTAGGACAAAAAGGTAACTCTTAACTCTATGCGCGAAGGGTGGGAGAGATGAACTTTACATGAGATTCGAAGCAACGACGCTCGTGAGATTCAGTCGTATGGTCGGGGGAGAAGTTTCAGTGCAAGAGACCTTCCATCACACCAGGAAGCACCAATATAAAGGTCACTAGATCCATTGCAGACATCATTATGGGTGGTGGGTAGTGGGAGTGGAGCAGAGAGCCATTGGTCAGATGTATAACCCTTCACTAGACGTACTTGCATGGAAATATCAAAAGTTTACTAACTCCCTATCATTATTCTATCACATTTGGTTGTAAGCATCACCGGGTGGTTAATTATCCTTTTTCCATTCAACCTTCACAAATATAGTCAGCACATCACAGTGAAATTTATGTTCTCATTCAATCATAATAGAAATGACAACATTATTGATATAACATTCATTTATCATTGAAATAACAACATTAGGACCTCGACTTTTTTCTTTAAGCCTTGCACCAAACGATATGAGATGTATTTCCACCATCCTTCTCTCATTTAGTTCATTTGCATAGGTGACTTCACGTCATAGCGGCTTTATTTTTCATGCTTCCTTATTGGTCCTCTTTTTAAATGTTTTAGGTCCCTTTTCATTGCTTTTAATACCTCGATTATTTCTGAAAAAACTCTTAGTCAATTCGAGATTGATGAATCTGGAACAGAACGGTCGTTCTACTATATTTGTGTGTAGTGTTTGTAGAATCGAGGGCAATGGACTAGGGAGTGTGAATAATCATATAAATGACTTCTACTTCATTTATCCAAATAGTGTTATTTTATGCAACTAGCATGTATTTTTAATGTCAATTTATCCTACTTTATAGTATATAGGCTGGGACATACTATTTGAGCAACCACAAGTTGAGACTAAGAGCCCAAAAAGTATAGAACATTGCGACACATTTTACCGACTCAAACCACTCTTGTTCGCCACCTTGATACCACATATCACTACGAACAAAACATATAGACTTGGTCTCATTGACTCTACTCCCTCAACCTATATACTCCAGTACATTGCGAACACTCCTTTATCCCCCTCTCCATGTGAACTACTACATAATCCAAAATATCAAATAACATATCAAGGGTATGCATATGTTCTTTGAATAGATTGTCTCACTTATTCGGGAGTTAGTCACTTAGATCATCATCTTCAACTATAGCTAGACCAATCGGCGCTGTATCTTTTAATTTCCTTTTCTTGACGCCTTTGCAAGCCATCATCTTAGCCCCCCCCCCCTTCATATTTGGTTCACTCTAATGTTGATCTAGCTAGTTGTCATCCAATATGTTGCATTAAATCATGCTGAATTTGTTGTTTTTGCTATTGCGGATATTAATTATATCAAATATAAACAGGCAAAAATAAAATAATGTGACATGTTAAGTTAGGACGAGTAAGATAGTTTATTATTAATTGTCTCCTAGCATGGTTGACTAATTGGCATGAAACTAAACATGGAAACCATATATCATGAGCCACCCACTCGTCCATTGCATGACAATTTCTAGATAGTCAACAACTGAACCCTAAAAAATATTTAGACCAATACTTGTTGTTTGTTATGCAATAATTGACATTGGATTGAATATCTCATAACCCAAGAAGGGAAAAAATATTTATTAAGAATTTCTTCAGTAATAATTACAACGAACTAGAGTACTCAACCCTTGTAATTTTTGGTTCGTCTTACTTCCACTTTATGTGGAAATGACTAACATCACACCAAATATTATAATCCTAATTAAACACTTTACTTTCATGGTTCACATTTTGTATCTAAGTGACTAAAGTTAACCTGCATGTTCCACGGCAAAGAGGCAGCGAACGGCAAAGAGGGTGTTTGTCGTCAGCCAGCTCTTTGCCGTCTGCTAGCAGACGGCAAAGAGGGGGTGAGCGAGTCCTAGATTAGGGGGTGTCCGGATAGCCGAATTATCATCATCGGCCGGACTCCAAGACTATGAAGATACAAGATTGAAGACTTCGTCCCGTGTCCGGATGAGACTTTCCTTGGCATGGAAGGCAAGCTTGGCGATACGGATATGTAGATCTCCTACAATTGTAACCGACTCTGTGTAACCCTAGCCCTCTCCGGTGTCTATATAAACCGGATGGCTTTAGTCCATAGGACGAACAACAATCATACCATAGGCTAGCTTCTAGGGTTTAGCCTCCTTGATCTCGTGGTAGATCTACTCTTGTAATACCCACATCATCAATATCAATCAAGCAGGACGTAGGGTTTTACCTCCATCAAGAGGGCCCAAACCTGGGTAAAACATCATGTCCCTTGTCTCCTGTTACCATCCGCCTAGACGCACAGTTCGGGACCCCCTACCCGAGATCCGCCGGTTTTGACACCGACATTGGTGCTTTCATTGAGAGTTCCTCTGTGCCGTCGCAATCAGGAGGGATGCCTTTTCCCGTCTTTAAAGATGGCGCCGTCGTCAAGGGAGCTTTGGCCACCGGCCAAACTAGCCGGCTAGGCGGTTTTCTTATGACCGCCTGTTCGGCCACTGCTCCGACAATGACCTCTCAGGTCATCAAAAGCGATCTTCACGTCAACTCGGAATTCGCCGAGCAGCTAGACCCGATGGAGCTCTCCTCCGTAAATGAGCTCTTGGATCGCATCGCCGCCCTGGGAGTCTCCACAGACTACGATCAGATTGGGCTTAAAACCGATCAGAGAGAAATTAACTCTCCCCAGGCTACCCCCACGTTGTTGTGGTAGAAGAACAATGCGGCGACTCTTCTTCTATATTGAAGACCAGTTATGTCCGGATTCCCGATCCCTCCATGCCGGATTCCCGCGGAGGGACGGACGTCAATCAAGTACTGAACCTAAAGTCAGGCATCGGACCAGATTTATTGGACAACATCCAGCAATCCAAGCTTCCAAATCCGGAAACTTCTCGGCCCTTGAGCCTCAGATGGGGCGAGGTTCCGAATTTAATTCCGCCCGCCCACCCAAACATAAGCGATCTATCTCAAATACAGCAAGAGCCCGATGAAACAGTACAACATTACTGGGCCAGATTCCTCCTGGTTATGGACAGGATAAAGGACTGCTGTGAGGAAAGCGCAATCTCAATTTTCTGCAACAATTGCACGGACAAGGGAATCATGAACACCATAAGTCATCGTGAAGTTACACGCTTCGCCGACCTAGCGACCATAGTACAAAAATACTGTGCGATGGAGAGTGCCTGGAAAACCGAAACCAGGTTTTGGGACAATCCGACCCTGAACACAACCCTAGTTCGAAATAAAAGGGTGCGTCATACTCAAGCCCCTGGGTTAAAAACCAAAAAGCAAAACCCCCCTAAAGGGCACGGAACCGTACTGGAGGGATGGCTCAACGGACCCTATAAAATCCATAGTACAGAAGGCGCCACTCCAACACATAGCCTTCGAGCATGTTGGATACTACGGCAGGTGGCCAAAAGTGGCGAAGGCTTTCTAGCCCCGGGTAACCAGCCCAACAGTACCAGTATGGTATTAACAGTCTTCGAGACTTTCGCATCAAATAACATGCGGAAACGAACAATCCGCAGCCTCGCCGAAGTCTACCAAGTAGCAACAACAAATCCATGGAGAGACACGGCTATCACCTTCAATGCCAGCGACGAACCTAAATTCCGAACAGCCCGAGCACCAGCCGCTTTGGTACTCAGTCCGATAGTGGACGGCTTTCGTCTTACCAAGGTACTCATGGATGGCGGCAGCGGATTAAACCTCATCTACGAGGAAACCCTCCAAAAAATGGAAATTGACTGGAGCCGCATTGAGCGAAGCAGCACAACCTTTAGACGAATAATCCCTAGTCGGGAAGTACGCTGCATAGGAAAAATCACACTAGATGTAGTGTTCGGCTCGCCGGACAATTACAGGTCCGAGGAAGTCACGTTCCAAGTGGCCCCGTTCGGCAGCAGATATCACACCTTGTTAGGGCGAGAGGCATTCACAATCTTCCAAGATATACCCCATTACGGGTACATGAAGTTTAAAATGCTCGGGCCCAATGGAATCATCACTCTTGTCAGTGATCCAGATATAGCACTCCGCGCTGAAAATAAGACAGCCGCACTGGCCCTGGAGGCATTATCCGAAGCCCTAGCGGCAGAGGAACTCACTGCGGTGCGCTCCACGGTGGATAGGGACGATGTGATACTCGATAAGAGGTCTAAATCCACCTCTTTTAAACCAGCAGACGAAATAGTCAAATTCCAGGTCCATCCAACGGACCCCACAAAGACGGCCTCCATTGGGGCACAATTAAACCCTGATGTAGAAGCCACACTACGAGAATTCCTTCGGGAAAATTGGGACATTTTTGCCTGGCACCCTTCAGATATGCCAGGAATCCCACGCAGGCTGGCAGAACACAGCCTAAATATCCTAAAAGGATTCAAGCCAGTCAAACAGGTCCTTCGACGATTTTCCGAACCCAAAAGACAGGCAATGGGAGAGGAGCTAGCCAAACTCCTAGAAGCCGGATTCATCAGAGATATAAAACATCCGGACAGGCTAGCAAACCTGGTAATGGTACCAAAAAAGGACAAATCCTGGCGCCTTTGTGTCGATTTCAAAGACCTTAACAAGGCCTGTCCAAAGGATCCTTTCCCCCTCCCCCGCATCGACCAAATCATCGATACTACCGCAGGGCACGATTCATTGCGCTTCCTCGACGCATATTCCTGATACCATCAAATCAAGATGGCGGAAAAAGACCAGGCCGCAACGGCATTCATTACTCCATATGGACCATTCTGCTTCAACACAATGCCCTTCGGACTCAAAAACGCCGGTGCAACATATCAGCGCATGATTCAGACATGTCTGGCTTCCCAGATAGGCAAAACAATGGAGGCATACGTAGACGATGTGGTCGTTAAGACCAAACACATCGAAACTCTAGTAGACGATTTGAGGCTTACATTCGACAACCTCCGAGCATACGACATTAAGCTCAACCCGGAAAAATGTGTTTTCGGCATACCAGCCGGAAAGCTCTTGGGCTTCATTGTATCCGGTAGAGGAATTGAAGCAAATCCAGCCAAGATCCGAGCTCTGTCACAATTGGATATCCCAAAAGACCTCAAACAAATACAAAAACTAACCGGATGCGTGGCGGCTCTAAGCCGCTTCATCTCCCGTTTGGGAGAAAAGGCGCTGCCCCTCTATCGCCTCCTCCGGCGCACCGAACACTTTGAATGGACGGATGCTGCCACGGCCGGACTCGAAGAAATTAAGGCCATATTGGCAACAAATCCGGTCCTGGCCGTGCCCAACCTGGTCGAACCTATGTTATTATATATCGCGGCAACACATCAAGTTGTCAGCGCCGTACTCGTCGTCGAACGAGAAACAGAAGGGCACAAATTCCCTCTTCAAAAACCAGTGTACTACGTATCCACTGTCTTAACTCCATGCAAGTCCCAGTACCCACATTATCAAAAGATAGCGTATGCGGTGTTCATGGCATCCCGGAAGCTGCGACACTATTTTCAAGAGTGTTCCATAACGGTGGCCTCCGAAGTACCTCTCAACGATATTATAAACAATCGCGACGCGACGGGCAGGATTGCAAAATGGGCCATTGAGGTCTTACCATTTGACATAACCTACAAACCACGGTGAGCTATAAAGTCGCAAGTTTTGGCTGACTTCATCGCCGAATGGACCGAAGGCGAACTCCCTAAAGAGTACGGCGCATACTCCAATTGGATCATGCATTTCGACGGCTCCAAAATGTTGGCTGGCGTGGGGGCTGGCATCGTCTTGACGTCCCCAACCGGAGATATAGTCCAATACGTACTTCAAATAATGTACACGGACTCCAACAACGCAGCTGAATACGAGGCCCTTCTACATGGTCTCCGGATGGCAATCTCCATGGATATTCAACGCCTAGAGGTGCGCGGGGATTCAAACCTCGCAATATCCCAAGTAAATGGAGACTTTGATGCCAAGGATCCGAAAATGGCAGCCTACCGTAACGCCGTCCTAAAAATGTCAGCTCGATTCGAAGGACTCGAATTCCACCATGTAGCCCGGGATAATAACCAGGCAGCAGACGTGTTGTCACGCATCGGCGCAAAACACGATGCCGTCCCTCCAAACATCTTCCTGGAGCGGCTCTTTAATCCATCCGTATTATGGGAAGAGGAGTCCATAAATAACAACCCGGAACCAACTGCACCACCCAACACGGAACATTCTGACACAATCGGTGGCTCAGCCAATGAAATAACACTTTCAGCCCATGGAATAATGGCAGTAATTGCCCCGTGGACGGAACCATTCCTAGCCTACTTAATCAGGCAGGAACTTCCCAAAGACCAAAATGAGGCCCGCTGCATAGTTCGGCGATCTAAAGCCTACAAGGTCCATGAGGGAGAACTTTATAAGAAAAGCACAACCGGAGTCCTTCAAAGGTGTATCTCCGAAGAGGAAGGGCGAAATCTCCTAGCTGAAATTCACGACGGACTCGGCGGGCACCACGCCACAGCCGGGGCCCTTGTAGGCAAGGCCTTCCATACAGGATTTTATTGGCCGACAGCCCGAGCAGATGCTCAGGACTTAGTCCAACGATGTGTCGGTTGCCAGCTCTTTGCTAATCAAAGCCACATCTACCCACCGCCCTCAAAACTATACCCATCACTTGGCCGTTCGCGGTCTGGGGGCTTGACATGGTTGGACCCCTTAAAGGGGGAACCCACAAGCAAAAATACTTATTGGTCATGGTGGACAAATTCACCAAATGGATAGAGGCCAAGCCGGTTAAAACGGCAGAATCCGGACCTGTGATAGACTTCATATCCGGGGTAGTACACCGTTTTGGCGTCCCCCACAGCATCATCACTGATAACGGCACAAATTTCACGGCTGACAAGGTTAAACTCTGGTGCAAAAACATGGGCATCAAGCTCGACTACGCTTCAGTCTATCATCCTCAAACTAACGGTCAAGTGGAACGAGAAAATGGTCTAATCATGAGCGGCATTGAACCCAGATTAGTGCGGTCCCTCACGGAATCTAACACGCACTGGGTAGAGGAGCTCGACTCTGTACTCTGGGGGCTGCGGACCACGCCAAACCGCACTACCGGATTCACACCTTTTTTATGGTATACGGCGCTGAGGCAGTTTTGCCCTGCGATATAATTCATGACTCACCTCGCGTGCTCATGTACGAAGAAAGAGAAGCCGAGTTGGATCGGCAGGACAGTTTGGACGCCTTAGAGGAGGAGCGCGACGTGGCAAAATCCCGTTCCGCATTCTATCAGCAGTAGGCTCGAAGATATCAAAGCAGAGAAGTACGGGCCAAAACTTACAATGTTGGCGAGCTAGTTCTATGCCTGCCGGACAAGAAAAATGACAAACTTAAGCCCAAATGGGAAGGTCCCTTCATCATCGACCAAGTCCTTACCGGCGGAGCATACCGTCTACGCAACGCATCTAACAACCGACTTGAGCCAAACCCATGGAACGCAGCCCGTCTCCGAAGATTCTACGCCTAGCGCCGGACTCAGAGTTCGTCTCCTTCCTCCGTCCACCTTTCATATTTTTTCGCTGTCTTTGTTTTCCCTCCTTTTTCCTCCCTCTTTCAGTACAAGCCTCTTGAGGGCTGATCTGCGCTTTGTTCGCACTCACTTGATGTGCTACTCGCACTCGTTATACCTGGGGGCTTCTTTAACAGAAGCTTATTTATATGGGCTTCATGCCTAACACATGTGTCATACTTCCGCATGTACCTTTTACTCACCATTATATGCATAGATATGACTTAAGCTTTGGCCAAGCTGGGTTGCCTGGCTCCTGTGCTTACCCCTACGTTCCCGATTGTTCGGCTAGGAGGTAAAGGGAGCACCTCTGTGATTGTTACTGCCGGGTCAGCCGGATGTGTACCTCAGACTGGGTGAAGCCGAAGGCTAGCGTTCTTAAGGGAATATTCGGTCGGTGACCTGAAAGATGATTTATTACTTATTTATTTATCTGCCCCCAGATGCTTTTTCTGCTCTTTTCGTAGTCCGGACATGCACTTTAGGGCATGCCTCCCAGGGAAAGGAACCCCTAATGGAACTATTCTCCCTGGAAGATGTTTCTTACTAACCATGTAATATAACATAGCTAGTTGGGCACTTGTCTGATAAAGCACTTATGACCCCTACGCCTTGTCTCCATGCATGCCCCGGTTTTTGTATAACCGTAAGGGTATTCGGACACACTTCGGAGTGTTGGGTCCCGAGGTTGAAGCGAAAAGGTCCGCAAAGACAAACGATCTACAATCCGGCTAGAAGGCATTTTACATGTCATTTTAAATTACATCGTCAAACTGACTGATTGTACTCCTCTTCAATCCCATCTAACAGGCTGTCTAATTTACAGTCCCGTTGGGAATATTTCGCGAGTAACTCTACTTGGTCGTACATCAGGCTCACAGGGATCTCCTTCCCATCGGGCCCCACAGGTCCGACCTCGGCCATGTGGTTTGGATCAGCCTTTGTGTACCGCGTCTTCACCATGGCCCAGGCCTCCCTGGCGCCTTGACGGCAGGCCGATATCTTCCACAGACGAAAACGCTGCCGTACTCCCTGAAGCTTCTCAGCAAGCCCTCCAAGACCCTCGGGCAGGGAGACGGAAGGCCATAAGGCCTGAACGACGCCGCTCATCGCCTGCCGAACACGTTCGTGCAGTTGCAGCAGCTCGGGAAGATGGTCTCCCGTGGAACCAGGCATCTCCTCCGCCGGACGACCCGTGAGCACACCTACAGACACATTTCTGTCAATCGACTTCCTCGCCGAACACTTCTTTTCAAAAGAGTTTGCTCAAGCACTTACTGTAAATACCGCGACGAAGCCGCCGATTCTCCTTTACGGAGTTAGACAGCTGGACCCGAACATCTTTTAGTTCTTTGCCCAGCTGGGTGTTGGCATCTTGGAGTTTGTTCCTCTCCTGCTGCACCCTCATAAGCACCTTCTCACCGGCCTTCAGCTGGCACAGCAGATGTTGCTTGTCCGGATCTAGTCCGGCACCCTCTGCAATATTATTGTCAGACTATACACACACGCCGCACTTCATAAACTACTTCTCTTTTCAAAATATGAATTACCAGAGGGGGTCTCTGTGGCTCCCCCGGCAGCGGCTAGTGCGGCCCCAAGTTGGGCCTTGCATTCTTGAAGCTCCTGGGACAGGTGGGTATTCTTCTCTGTAAGATCCTGCATAACAACTGATGTTTAAATCAGTTAGTTTAACTATTTTAAGTCTCGAGGGCTACTGGCATATAGAACTATTAAAATTCCTCACCCGTATGTCTTTTACATACTGCTCCGTGGCTCTGGTTAAACCATCTTGAGCAGCACAGAGGTGCGCGTCTCCCGCATTAAAGGCATTCAACGCCTCTGGGGAGAAACACGCGTCACGAAGAACTGTCCGATGGCGCCTGTGATTCATGGCGCTCTCCACCTCAGACCTGGTGGCGGACAACCTGTCGGCATCCTCCGTTGGAGGAGCATCCGGCTCGCGCCTTGCGCTCGCCTCCCCCTCCGGACCAAGCGTTGGAGCCTGGCTGGCGGAGGCTTGGTTGGCAACCTCTCCGGGCTCAGTCCGGCGAGCGCTCTTTCTCCTGGAAGAATCATGAGCATTAACATACCTCCCAGGAGTCTTTCCCTTAAAAGACAATGGTGCACCATACCTTTGCGGCGATGTTTCGATTCGCACCGCACTCCTCTTCCGCCTGCTGGGTCGCACTCACCCTGGTTGGTCAGTCGCCGCGGGCTCGGCTTCCCACTGTAAAGGCACCTCCTGTGAAGCACCGTTGGTACACGGTGGTCAGAAATAAGCATTAAAAAAGTAACGGTGTCAGGACTTCGGTCGTACTCACCTAGGAAGCCGGAGATAAACCGGAGTAGTCAGCCGTAATGGCGACTAGAGCATTGTCTATGCTGAGCTGGTGGAACACCCCGTCAATCAGTTCCACCATTATGTCCGGATCCTCTCCGGAGGCCGGATCAAGAAATCTTCTCGGATCCTCGGGTTGTGGAGTTGGGCTTTCTATGCCCTCCACATCCCGGCGCAGTTCCTGCGTCGAAATCATAAAGTAAGACACTTATCTTTGAAAGCACAGATCAGATATATAAACGTCCGCTTACCCAGCTCCGAGGGTTATTCATGGAGAATCCATTCAATGGACTCATGCGGAGGAAGTCCTCCTTCTCCCCCTTGTACAAGCCGGACAGGATCTTCACCAGATCGGCGGCTGATCCCGGCCCCTTGCGGCCATGACGGGTGGTGTCATTCTCCCCGTTGAAATCCCACATGGGGTGGCCCCTATATTGGAGCGGCTGCACCCCTCGCATAATACATGTGTCCATGACTCCAATCATGGTTAATCCGGAATGGGCCAGTAACCGTATCCGGCCCATCAGATATTGGACGCTCCTATCATCTTCCCGTTGAGGGCTCCGCGGGCGCCAACTCAGGCGTTTCTTCATAGGAGCGTTCCTAAACTCCGGGAGGCCGATCCAAACTGGATTCGGCAGCGGGGCATCTTCCATATAGAACCACTCCGAAGGCCAGTCCTCGGACGCCTTCTTCGGGGTTCCGGATAGATATCCGGTCCCGGCGATGCGCCATATTTCGGCTCCGCTGTCACATCCCTGGTCCTGTTATGCTCTAGGCTAGACCTCATGTGAGCATCATGTTTTAATTCAAATGAAATTTGAATTAAGGAATTTTCAAAGCCTTAGAAACCTTCTAAAAATGATCAACATTAAAATCTCCTCAAAGAAGTCCAAGAAAATGTTCCTCTTAGTCTCTGAAAATATTGCAAAGAGGTAATACTCAAAACAATATTTTTGGTATCTCAGAGTTAATTATTTTGGGCCTTTGAATTAAATAAATAGCTATTTGCATTGGATATATATTTGATATATAAATAATATATGTCCAATAATTACTGGAACATTTTATGTGGTTTGGTATATTTTAACTCTAGCCACATAACTATTTTCAGGATTTTATAAAATGGTTTAGTATTTTACTAAACTAAAACAACACAGAACAAAATAGATAAATAAAAACAGAAATGGAAAGAGAGAGAAGGACTACCTGGCGCTCACCTGGTAGCCCACCTGGCCCAGCAGCACGGCCCAGCCCATCTCCACTTCCCCCCCCCCCTGTCGCCTTCCTCCTCGCGCCAGTAGGCACAGGCGCGTGGCCGACGCACGCCGGCGCACGCCCCGGCCCCCTCCTGCTTGCCGCTCCACCTCGACACCCCGGACGCCTCCATGCGTGCCACGCCACCCCCTGGAACTCCCTCACTCTCCCGAACTCTCCCCCC
>NC_041391.1:438390559-438398649 GCF_002162155.2 Triticum dicoccoides | reverse complement strand
TCTCTCCCTCACTCGCCGAACGGAGCCGCCGCCACCGACGAGCTCCCTCGCGGCCACCGCCACCCCCTAGCCTCGCCGATGCGCTCAAAGGCTCCGCCTCGACCCCCTCTTCCTCCCCACCGATCCACGGCCCTCCGGAAGCCCTGGATGCTGCCAGCTTCGCCGTTCCCCTCCTCGGCCACCGCGGATCGCCGCCGTCAAATCCGCCCCCGTCCGGCCTCCCTCAAGCTCGCCGTCCACCTCTACAGGGTCTATGTGAGCTCCCCGTCCGTTTCCCCCTCTCTGTTTCGTCGTTCGCGCGCCGTAGCTAGGTTATCCACCGCGGCCGAGAGCTTCTCGCCGCCGGCCATGGCGTGGCCGTGGCCACAGCCACCGCAGCTCGCTCCCGAGCCCACCGTCGTGCTCACCGCAACCCCAGGAGGCCGCAGCGCCCTCCCGTTTCCCCTCTTGTGCACCGTAGCGCCGTTCCCGCCAACGCCCGAGGTCCGGCAGCCACTGAGCTCGACGCCGGCGAGGATTACGGCCGCCCTAGCTTCTCCCGTTTGCCCTGTTAGATGCGCGCGAGCCTGGGCATTCCGTAGATGCCCTCCGCCGGCCATTTGGTCGCCGGAGCAAGAAACCCGAAGGCCTCCGCCGCCTCGGCCTCGCCGGCGACTCAACGCCGGCGGGATTGAGTCGTTTGACCAAGGGTTTGACCTCCCCTGGGTCTATGACAGGTGGGCCCCCGCCGTCAGGTGATTAGTTTAAGGCTAATCACCACCTAATCTAACCCCCTGACACTGACATGTGGGCCCTAGTGCCCTAATCTTTAATTAAACTAAACTAACCCCCCCTGTCTAACCTGTGTCACTGATGTGTGGCCCCCACACGTCAGGTTTGACCCTGGGCGACCCAGTTGACCTGCTGACCTCAGCCTTACGCCATGCTGACGCAATATTCCTTTTCTGGAATTTAGTTCATTTTATAAATATTCAGGAAATTCCAGAAAATTGTAAAAACTTCTAAAAATCATAGAAATTCAACCGTAACTCCAAATTAAATAAATTATATATGAAAAATTATCAGAAAAATTCAAGGAATCCATCTGTACCATTTTCATGCATGTTAGAACAACTTATAGCTGCTGTTTAGCACAAATCAATTAAATGGCATTTGAATAATCACATATGGAGTTTGAATTTGAATCATGTATTCAAACCAACCTCATTTAAATCATAGCTAGGTGCATTAGCTCAAAACACATTCATATTGCCATGTCATGAGCATGCATCATATTGTGCATTGCATTGATTGTATTTCTTCTTGTTGCCGGTATCTGTTCCCTCCCGGTAGACGATGTTCCGACGTTGTGATCGTTGACACTGATGAAGACTCAATGTTATCTTCAGAAGTGCCAGGCAAGCAAAACCCCTTTGTTCATTCCGATACAATCCTACTCTCTCGCTCCTGCTCTCTTTTAATGCATTAGGACAACCACGATTCAACTGTTACTTGCTGCGGTAGCTGAACCCCTTTATCCTTTGCATGACCTGTCATTGCCACAGTAAATAGATGAAACCCACTAGCATGAGTAGGAGTTGTTTGAGCCCTGTTGTGCCTACTCATTCATGTTTGTTTGTCATGCCTGCTACTGCTTAGAGTTGAGTCAGGTCTGATTCATCGGGGATGAATCAGAGGTGTGTGAACATGTCCTACTGTGTGTGAGCTAAGTGTGTGAACACGATTTGGTAAAGGTAGCGGTGAGAGGCCATGTAGGAGTACATGGTGGGTTGTCTCATTGCAGCCATCCTCAGGAACTGAGTTCTATGTTTGTGATCCATGATTCAGCTACTACCATACATTGGGCCCTAAAATATGACCCCGCTCGACTTCTTATTCACCCTAGTCCTCTGTCCAGGAGTTGCAAGTAGTTTCTGGTGTTTGTAGTATGCTGGAGGCCGTGGACAGCGCTGACCGTAGGGGTGGGCTGTGATGCGGTAGGCACGTGGCCGGGTATAACGGGCGCCCGTTTGGTGTCACGGAACCCTGTTCACATCGTTTGGGGCTGTGAGCGAAACTCCGGCCGGATCTCCTCATGGATGGAACCCGAATAGGCGATAAACCTGGACTAGAGACTTGAGTGTTTAGGTAGGTCGTGGTCTACACCCACATCGGCTTTCGCTTGAAGTCTGCCGAGCACATGTCGTGTGCAGACGCTAAGTGGTGGAAACATGTATGAAGAAGTACACCCCTGCAGGGATAATATCATCTATTCGAATAGCCGTGTCCGCGGTAAAGGACTTCTGGGTTGCTTATATCAGTTCATAGACAAGTGAAAGTGGATACTCTAAAATACGCAAGATAAGCGTGAGTGCTATGGATGGCGTTCTCGTAGGGAGACGGGAGCGGATCCATAGTGGTGTATTGATATGGGGAATATGTGGACTCGTGTGCCACCTCAAAAGAGTTACATTGCAGTCGTAGTTCAGGATAGCCACCGAGTCAAAGCTGGCTTGCTGCAGTTAAACCCCACCATCCCCTTGTTGATAATGATGCATATGTAGTTAGTTCTGATGTAAGTCTTGCTGGGTACATTTGTACTCACGTTTGCCTATTTTATGTTTTTGCAGAGAGACTTCAGTCTCACTAGTAGTTCCACGTGGACTTCGACGTTTAGCTTGTTACCTCAGCTACGGTCTTGTGCCTCGGCAGGATTTGGTAGATAGTCAGGCTTCTCAGCCTTTTTCAGTTATAGATGTCTGTACCCAGACATGATAGCTTCCGCTTGTGCTTTGATTTGTATGCTCTGATTGTTGGGTCATGAGACCCATGTTTGTAATATCTCGCTCCTCGGAGCCTATTGAATAAATTACTTGAGTCGTAGAGTCATGTTGTGATGCCATGTTGTATTTGCACATATCGAGCATATTGTGTGTATGTTATTGAAATGCTTGGTATGTGTGGGATCTGACCATCTAGTTGTTTATCTTTAGTAGCCTCTCTTACGGGGAAATGTCTCCTAGTGTTTCCACCGAGCCATGGTAGCTTGCTACTGCTCCGGAACACTTAGGCTGGCCGGCATGTGTCCTTCTTCGTTCCTGTGTCTGTCCCTTCGGGGAAATGTCACGCAATGAATACCGGAGTCCTGTTAGCCCGCTACAGCCCGGTTCACCGGAGTCCTGCTAGCCCAGTGCTACAGCCTGGATTCACTCGCTGATGACCGACACGTTCGATGCTGGGTCATGGATGCCTGTCCCTGTAAGTCTATGCCACTTTGGGTTTACGACTAGCCATGTCAGCCCGGGCTCCTTATCATATGGATGCTAGCGACACTGTCATATACGTGTGCCAAAAGGCGCAAACGGTCCCGGGTGAAGGTAAGGCGACACCCGTGGGAATACCGTGCGTGAGGCCGCAAAGTGATATGAGGTGTTACATGCTAGATCAATGTGGCATTGAGTCGGGGTCCTGACAGCGTTGGTATCAGAGCTTGACTGCCTGTAGGATTACCAAGCCAAACTGGTCGAAGTTGAGTCTAGAAATTCTTAGTTATATAAGGGAATTGATTGTGGGATGGAACGTAAGGCTCTTTTTACTCCCTATACCTCATGGCCTTCTGATCTGAGTCATCATCTTCTCTTCTACGGGGATTAAGAACTAGGCTATCTCTTCTTTCTATTAGGATCACGTGTTGCTAATCTGTAGACTTATAAGATTGTTGGACTTAAGCCTCGTTTCAGTTCCTACTACTTCTGTATGATTACTGTTGATCTCGGAACCTTGATACTGTGACGTTGAGTGGTTATGCCACCATTTTGTGAATGTCTCAAATCTTTTCTGAGCATTTACAGCCGTTATGCTGTCCGAGTCATTCCAGGTTTCTAAGTAGTCTGATGCATTTGCAAATCCTTTCTTCCCGTTTCAATGTTCCCATGGGCCAGATTAACCACACTAATCAGTGAGTTGAGGTACTCCGTTACCTTGACATATATGTTAGAGATATTATTATGACCCTAGGTGTCTTAGGGGATCATCTAGTAATTTAGCCATGATTTGTGTTCCCAGTGTGATGATTCTGGCCATCATTCTCGAAAGCATCCCGTGATGCTACTTAGGAGTAGGTATTCTATTCCTGGGTTTTGAACCCGAGATTCATCCTACTTACATCATGTTGATAGTGTTGCTAGTTCCTTTAGGATAATAGTAACCTTTGCGATAGTCCTCGAGGTTCATGGTACATCCTTCTTCCAATTACCATGAACCATTCCTGGCAGGAGTTCTTCTGAACCAAAAGATGACAACAAGAGTGCTCTCGATGAGTTCTCCATGCTATATTGTGACTCTGCCAGCTCAACCTTTCTGCATGGGTTATCCGGAAGAATTATGTTGAACTTGGTTCGACATACTAATCTATGCATCCACAACTCAGAAAGTTATATGTTCCTTTGAGTTGTCTACTGACCTTCGTCTATCAATTGATAGTCAAGAGTATGCGTGCGTTCGTTTATCGATGCCTATTACTCTTGTGGTCCGTCAAGCCATTCTATCGCGGAATGACTAGGAGAAACAAACTCCAGTACCTCTTCCCTATCCAGGATTGGGTCAAAGAAGTTGTGCTCCGCAGATCGAATTGCTAATCCAGCTTTTGGTTCTGTTCTACCTTGGAGTATTACCCCCTTTATGTCAGAATTGTCATGAGAACTGCACCAACTCTCATGAATTTTGACGTAGTGATACTTCTCGCCATCATTAGTCATTCCTCGGCCCTCGTGTTGATGCAACCGGAATACCGACAAATGAATTGTGATGTGTGAAATCAATACTCCCAGCAACCTCGTTGCTTGGTAGTTAAAGGATAATAATTTCATTCTTAGCATGTTGGTTTTTGAATCATCCTTCTAAGACTGATCGTGCTACCTAGTCCTTATTTCGGTGCACCCTTCGATTGATGAGTTAGGATCTTGTCAAGTCCTCACTCATTTGATCATATCGTCTTGCCCTCAAAAGCGAGATTGTTCTCGAGCTTAGTAACATACCGGTGGTTCGTGATTTTCTGAATGTCTTCTCGGAAGTATCACCAGGTCGTCACCTGACCGTTATGTTGAGCTCGTGATCAAGTTGGTTTCTTATGAACCACCTTCTCTCCAAGAATCGGTGTTAGATATCCCTGAGCTAGTTGGTTAAGCTAGACAACAACTTGGAGAGTTGGAAGATAAAAGCTTGCCTGACTTAGTTCGTTCCAAAGGGATATCCTTGTGTAGTGTGTGTTGAAGAAAGATGATATCTTCATCGATTGGTCCCTGTGATCAGTTGCTGGACCTATTGTCTTATCAAAACTTTGATTTGAGTGTGGGCCATCGTCAAGTCAAATCAGTACCAACGATGCTCGTAATGTTGTCTTATTTGTGGTTGATCCCTCGAGCATACACCATTACATCTTTGGTCTGACCAATGCTATCACCGTGTTCACTTAACTATGGAATTCCTTTTAAAAGGAAACTCGGATGAATTGTTGTTGAGCCCATTGACAACATCCTTATCTCCTCCATGATTTTGTTGAACATTAAGCTAGTGTTGGAAAATTTTGAAAGCATTTGTTCATGCTAGTTCATGAAGCATATGTTCGGATGTAAGAAGTGACTTCCTCCAGTTCATGTGCATTTGATGCAAGTTGCCGCCATGGATTCGAGAAAGTCAATGTTGTTTCCTTTGGAATCATCCCAAATCAGTCATGCACACGTGCGAAGAATTCTGTGGTTTGAAGACTTGCAACCTTCAATCTATATGTACCCCTAGCACACCAAGCCACTGATTGATTTGTTCAAGGAGAAGGAGTTCCTTCATAAGAGCTAATCCGGACTTATGTAAGGACTTCGATACCCTCGTTGATGGTTCCCCCTCCTGAACTCGGTAGTGTTTTATAAGACTACTTTGTGGTCATGCTTGTCTTGGACAACGTGTTCACATGTTTGTAGCAGAACCAGCTCATGTTTTGGAGCTTGCTATCGTAGTTCATCTCCCGAGAATCCCGCAACGTCATCTCGTCGATTTGTGTTGCAAACTTCCGTTTTTCTTCCTAGACTCGATGAGTCTGGAATATCCTGACACCAAGCAGATCTGAATCTCAGGCAGATATGATGGTTGGAATATTTCCCAAGAATTATAATATTGGTCGCGCGATAACCGGTAAAGTGGATGTCGTGGCCAACACACCCAGCCGGAAGACCTGTTATTATAATATCTTGATTGATGAAGTTGGCCACCTCCCCATAGGGATTTCGTAGGGTTTACTCCCTAGTTGCCCCTATGGATTTTTGTGTTCCCGAAGTCCGACCTTTTACTTGATGTTTTAGATATCAAACCATATCTATGAATGGGTTACACTAGCACATCAAGGAGAACATTAGAAGCGGAGTGCTAAATGTCTCTCGGTCGATCATCCAGATTTTATTTCCTTGGCCCCGCCAAGGGTGAAATCTGAGAAGGTGTTATCCTCCTTTGCATCTGCATCCTCCATCACCATTCATCCTGGTAGTAAGTTGTGTTACCGGACCCTTGACACGGATGTTGGTAAAACCTTGATGATTATGGAATTGCTCAAGTTCTTGAGAGCACGCGCAAGTGCTAGGTTTGATCGTCGGCATTAACTGTATAGCGCTCTCAGTTTCCTCGGTTATGCTATAACCATTCCAATAGTGGGATAACTCTCTATTGTTGAGCCTCTCCCCAGTTACTAGAATCATTCCCATCATTCGCATTTTGTTCCCAGTTTGCACCGCCAATGTGCCATTCTACCATGGGTCTCTTCCATTTCCGGTGATAAGCAAATTCATCCATTGCGTTGTCTTCAACAAGGTAATCCACATCATCCAAGTCCGAGTATGCCATTCTACTGACCCCCTCCAAACGATCGCTTGAGAATTGCCTTAGGCTGGTATAAAGGTTTTCAATGATCTCTGAATCAAAGGTAATTCTTTTTGCCACTTAAGGAAATAATCTACGAATCACCCTCCTTCAGGATGTTTCGTCGTGGTATCATGGCAACTCAACTCCTCGCTACGTGGACAATCGTTTACCACCTTCTTAAGTGTGGAATTGTTGTCCACCTAGTGAACCTTCGTCATCCGTTTCTTTCCACCCCTCTTGATGTGTATCTCGTGTCTCAACCCGAGAGATGGTCCTATGTCTCATTCCGTGATTTGTTCGATCTTCGAGAAGATCGACCCTTCTAGAGTCTCCTTCTTCCCTCCATGTCATGTTGACAGGATTTCTCAGAGCAAGACTCCAAGACAATGATGGTGATCGAATCAACGTTCCTATGAAGTGCAACCTGGATCGTGAAGATTGTACTAGTTGCGTTCCCCCTTCACCTTACCCTACGCTCGAATCTCGGGACGAGATTTTTGTTTAGTGGGGGTGAGTTGTCACATCCCTGGTCCTGTTATGCTCTAGGCTAGACCTCATGTGAGCATCATGTTTTAATTCAAATGAAATTTGAATTGAGGAATTTTCAAAGCCTCAGAAACCTTCTAAAAATGATCAACATTAAAATCTCCTCAAAGAAGTCCAAGAAAATGTTCCTCTTAGTCTCTGAAAATATTGCAAAGAGGTAAAACTCAAAACAATATTTTTGGTATCTCAGAGTTAATTATTTTGGGCCTTTGAATTAAATAAATAGCTATTTGCATTGGATATATATTTGATATATAAATAATATATGTCCAATAATTACTGGAACATTTTATGTGGTTTGGTATATTTTAACTCTAGCCACATAACTATTTTCAGGATTTTATAAAATGGTTTAGTATTTTACTAAACTAAAACAACACAGAACAAAATAGATAAATAAAAACAGAAATGGAAAGAGAGAGAAGGACTACCTGGCACTCACCTGGTAGCCCACCTGGCCCAGCAGCACGGCCCAGCCCATCTCCACTTCCCCCCCTGTCGCCTTCCTCCTCGCGCCAGTAGGCACAGGCGCGTGGCCGACGCACGCCGGCGCACGCCCCGGCCACCTCCTGCTTGCCGCTCCACCTCGACACCCCGGACGCCTCCATGCGTGCCACGCCACCCCCCTGGAACTCCCTCACTCTCCCGAACTCTCCCCC
>NC_041391.1:438385450-438390469 GCF_002162155.2 Triticum dicoccoides | reverse complement strand
TCCTCTCTCCCTCACTCGCCGAACGGAGCCGCCGCCACCGACGAGCTCCCTCGCGGCCACCGCTACCCCCTAGCCTCGCCGATGCGCTCAAAGGCTCCACCTCGACCCCCTCTTCCTCCCCACCGATCCACGGCCCTCCGGAAGCCCTGGATGCTGCCAGCTTCGCCGTTCCCCTCCTCGGCCACCACGGATCGCCGCCGTCAAATCCGCCCCCGTCCGGCCTCCCTCAAGCTCGCTGTCCACCTCTACAGGGTCTACGTGAGCTCCCCGTCCGTTTCCCCCTCTCTGTTTCGTCGTTCGCGCGCCGTAGCTAGGTTATCCACCGCGGCCGAGAGCTTCTCGCCGCCGGCCATGGCGTGGCCGTGGCCACAGCCACCGCAGCTCGCTCCCGAGCCTACCGTCGTGCTCACCGCAACCCCAGGAGGCCGCAGCGCCCTCCCGTTTCCCCTCTTGTGCACCGTAGCGCCGTTCCCGCCAACGCCCGAGGTCCGGCAGCCACTGAGCTCGACGCCGGCGAGGATTATGGCCGCCCTAGCTTCTCCCGTTTGCCCTGTTAGATGCGCGCGAGCCTGGGCATTCCGTAGATGCCCTCCGCCGGCCATTTGGTCACCGGAGCAAGAAACCCGAAGGCCTCCGCCGCCTCGGCCTCGCCGGCGACTCAACGCCGGCGGGATTGAGTCGTTTGACCAGGGGTTTGACCTCCCCTGGGTCTATGACAGGTGGGCCCCTGCCGCCAGGTGATTAGTTTAAAGCTAATCACCACCTAATCTAACCCCCTGACACTGACATGTGGGCCCTAGTGCCCTAATCTTTAATTAAACTAAACTAACCCCCCCTGTCTAACCTGTGTCACTGACGTGTGGCCCCCACACGTCAGGTTTGAGCCTGGGCGACCCAGTTGACCTGCTGACCTCAGCCTTACGCCATGCTGACGCAATATTCCTTTTCTGGAATTTAGTTCATTTTATAAATATTCAGGAAATTCCAGAAAATTGTAAAAACTTCTAAAAATCATAGAAATTCAACCGTAACTCCAAATTAAATAAATTATATATGAAAAATTATCAGAAAAATTCAAGGAATCCATCTGTACCATTTTCATGCATGTTAGAACAACTTATAGCTGCTGCTTAGCACAAATCAATTAAATGGCATTTGAATAATCACATATGGAGTTTGAATTTTAATCATGTATTCAAACCAACCTCATTTAAATCATAGCTAGGTGCATTAGCTCAAAACACATTCATATTGCCATGTCATGATCATGCATCATATTGTGCATTGCATTGATTGTATTTCTTCTTGTTGCCGGTATCTGTTCCCTCCCGGTAGACGACGTTCCGACGTTGTGATCGTTGACACTGATGAAGACTCAATGTTATCTTCAGAAGTGCCAGGCAAGCAAAACCCCTTTGTTCATTCCGATACAATCCTACTCTCTCGCTCCTGCTCTCTTTTAATGCATTAGGACAACAATGATTCAACTGTTACTTGCTGCGGTAGCTGAACCCCTTTATCCTTTGCATGACCTGTCATTGCCACAGTAAATAGATGAAACCCACTAGCATGAGTAGGAGTTGTTTGAGCCCTGTTGTGCCTACTCATTCATGTTTGTTTGTCATGCCTGCTACTGCTTAGAGTTGAGTCAGGTCTGATTCATCGGGGATGAATCAGAGGTGTGTGAACATGTCCTACTGTGTGTGAGCTAAGTGTGTGAACACGATTTGGTAAAGGTAGCGGTGAGAGGCCATGTAGGAGTACATGGTGGGTTATCTCATTGCAGCCGTCCTCAGGAACTGAGTTCTATGTTTGTGATCCATGATTCAGCTACTACCATACATTGGGCCCTGAAATATGACCCCGCTCGACTTCTTATTCACCCTAGTCCTCTGTCCAGGAGTTGCAAGTAGTTTCTGGTGTTTGTAGTATGCTGGAGGCCGTGGACAGCGCTGACCGTAGGGGTGGGCTGTGATGCGGTAGGCACGTGGCCGGGTATAACGGGCGCCCGTTTGGTGTCACGGAACCCTGTTCACATCGTTTGGGGCTGTGAGCGAAACTCCGGCCGGATCTCCTCATGGATGGAACCCGAATAGGCGATAAACCTGGACTAGAGACTTGAGTGTTTAGGTAGGTCGTGGTCTACACCCACGTCGGCTTTCGCTTGAAGTCTGCCGAGCACATGTCGTGTGCAGACGCTAAGTGGTGGAAACATGTATGAAGAAGTACACCCCTGCAGGGTTAATATCATCTATTCGAATAGCCGTGTCCGCGGTAAAGGACTTCTGGGTTGCTTATATCAGTTCATAGACAAGTGAAAGTGGATACTCTAAAATACGCAAGATAAGCGTGAGTGTTATGGATGGCGTTCTCGTAGGGAGACGGGAGCGGATCCATAGTGGTGTATTGATATGGGGAATATGTGGACTCGTGTGCGCCACCTCAAAAGAGTTACATTGCAGTCGTAGTTCAGGATAGCCACCGAGTCAAAGCTGGCTTGCTGCAGTTAAACCCCACCATCCCCTTGTTGATAATGATGCATATGTAGTTAGTTCTGATGTAAGTCTTGCTGGGTACATTTGTACTCACGTTTGCCTATTTTATGTTTTTGCAGAGAGACTTCGGTCTCACTAGTAGTTCCACGTGGACTTCGACGTTTAGCTTGTTACCTCAGCTACAGTCTTGTGCCTCGGCAGGATTTGGTAGATAGTCAGGCTTCTCAGCCTTTTTCAGTTATAGATGTCTGTACCCAGACATGATAGCTTCCGCTTGTGCTTTGATTTGTATGCTCTGATTGTTGGGTCAAGAGACCCATGTTTGTAATATATCGCTCCTCGGAGCCTATTGAATAAATTACTTGAGTCGTAGAGTCATGTTGTGATGCCATGTTGTATTTGCACATATCGAGCATATTGTGTGTATGTTATTGAAATGCTTGGTATGTGTGGGATCTGACCATCTAGTTGTTTATCTTTAGTAGCCTCTCTTACGGGGAAATGTCTCCTAGTGTTTCCACCGAGCCATGGTAGCTTGCTACTGCTCCGGAACACTTAGGCTGGCCGGCATGTGTCCTTCTTCGTTCCTGTGTCTGTCCCTTCGGGGAAATGTCACGCGATGAATACCGGAGTCCTGTTAGCCCGCTACAGCCCGGTTCACCGGAGTCCTGCTAGCCCAGTGCTACAGCCTGGATTCACTCGCTGATGACCGACACGTTCGATGCTGGGTCATGGATGCCTGTCCCTGTAAGTCTGTGCCACTTTGGGTTTACGACTAGCCATGTCAGCCCGGGCTCCTTATCATATGGATGCTAGTGACACTGTCATATACGTGTGCCAAAAGGCGCAAACAGTCCCGGGCAAAGGTAAGGCGACACCCGTGGGAATACCGTGCGTGAGGCCGCAAAGTGATATGAGGTGTTACATGCTAGATCAATGTGGCATTGAGTCGGGGTCCTGACATCCGCCCACTTGATATATCGACCCCTCGTGAGAATGGGGTACGAGGCAAAACAGTCTTTTCCACAGCGCAAAATGGGGCTCGATGCCCAAGAACAGCTCGCAAAGAGCTACAAAGCCCGCAATGTGCAAAATGGAGGCAGGTGTGAGGTGGTGAAGTTGGAGTCCATAGAACTCCAGGAGCCCCTGGAGAAACGGATGTATGGGAAATCCGAGTCCCCTTATTAAGTAGGGGACGAAGCATACCCGCTCTCCTTTGGAGGGATTGGGGACGCTCTCTGCTTGCTTCCCACCCTTGTAGGTGGCCAGTCCGGCTCGAACCGGAACCATAAAGGCTGGGGGAAGGTATCCCTCTTCTTGGAGCGTCACTAACTCGCTATGCGGGACTGAGCATCTCCTCCAATCTCCTGGCTGAGGACTGGGAGCGCGAGAAGAGGAGCCGCGTCGACTGTCCATGTTGGAATGGATTTTTGTCGGATGCACTTCAATGAGTACTTGCGGAAGGAGGATGGTGTGATTCGGATCTGGATCCTCGCCTCTCTTATAGGCGGCTTATTCGCGCAGCTAGGGGGTAAAATGTAAAAATACCCTGGCTTTTCGCATTCATACAACACATGGAAGAGGGCCATTATTGGACGTGGAAGCCAAGGAGCGCAACATTTATGAGGAAACCGGACACTATTCGGCAAACACATGGAACATGGAGGAGAACCTGCCTTGCAAACGCCGAAGACAATATACGCGCCGGACTCGTCGTCATTGAAGCCTGGTTCGGGGGCTACTGAGGGAGTCCTGGATTAGGGGGTGTCCAGATAGCCGAACTATCATCATCGGCCGGACTCCAAGACTATGAAGATACAAGATTGAAGACTTCGTCCCGTGTCCGGATGGGACTTTCCTTGGCGTGGAAGGCAAGCTTGGCGATACGGATATGTAGATCTCCTACCATTGTAACTGACTCTGTGTAACCCTAGACCTCTCCGGTGTCTATATAAACCGGATGGCTTTAGTCCATAGGACGAACAACAATCATACCATAGGCTAGCTTCTAGGGTTTAGCCTCCTTGATCTTGTGGTAGATCTACTCTTGTAATACCCACATCATCAATATCAATCAAGCAGGACGTAGGGTTTTACCTTCATCAAGAGGGCCCGAACCTGGGTAAAACATTGTGTCCCTTGTCTCCTGTTACCATCCGCCTAGACGCACAGTTCGGGACCCCCTACCCGAGATCCGCCGGTTTTGACACCGACAGGGGGTTTGGCCCACTAACTCTTAAACCCTAATGGGCCCCCTCTTTGCCGTCCGCCAGCAGACGGTGAAGCGTTCCTTGCCATCAGCTAGCAGACGGCAAAGCTTTAAAATAACTTAACGGGTCGCGCCCTTGTTGTCGCCCTCTCTCTTTCTCTCCCATTTCCTCCGCGCCCGATGAGCACCGGCAACCGCCCCCACCCTTCCATCCCGCGCCGTCGCCGCCGCACCCTCCCCGCCCTGTCGTCAGCCCCTCCCCGCCCCGTCGCCGCCCCCTCCCTGCCTTCCCACCCCTCCAGATCCTTCCCGCCG
>NC_041391.1:438361148-438384352 GCF_002162155.2 Triticum dicoccoides | reverse complement strand
GCACCCTTGACCCAGACACCCCGACCCAAAAACGACACCCCGACCCCGCCTCGACACCCTGACACCGCAACCCCGACACAGCACCCCGACCCCGACACGGCACCCCTGACATGACACCAGCGACACCCCGGCACGACACCCCGAGACCCCAATGTGGCAC
Organism: Triticum dicoccoides; assembly: GCF_002162155.2. NCBI lineage: Eukaryota > Viridiplantae > Streptophyta > Magnoliopsida > Poales > Poaceae > Triticum > Triticum dicoccoides. Next base: position 438,384,192 of record NC_041391.1, on the reverse strand, counting down.
CCCCGACACTGATATTAATTAATTTAAGTTATTAGGTATTCAATTTTTATTATGTTCATGATGATGATACACACTTAATTTTTTTATTATGTTTATGTTGTACTAATTTCTTTACTCTTTGTCATTGCAGGTGTTGACAGATGGTAGGCGCGGGTCGAGAGCGCTCCGAGCCTCCTTCCTTGGTGCGTGCTAGGAGGGGTCTTGTTGTCCCACCGCAGCACCGTCGGAGAGCGCTGGTAGATGCTACGTCTTGAGCTTGCGTTGGTTTTCCTTGAAGAGGAAAGGGTGATGCAGCAAAAGTAGCATAAGTATTTCCCTCGGTTTTTGAGAACCAAGGTATCAATCCAGTAGGAGGCTCCTCAAAAGTCCCACACACCTACACAAACAAACAAGAACTCGCAACCAACGCAATAAAGGGGTTGTCAATCCCTTCACGGGCACTTGCGAAAGTGAGATCTGATAGAGATAATATGATAAGATAAATATATTTTTGGTATTTTATAATGTAGATAGGAAAAGTAAAGATGCAAATAAAAGTAGATTGAAAGCTTATATGATAAGAGATAGACCCGGGGGCCATAGGTTTCACTAGTGGCTTCTCTCAAGATAGCATAAGTACCATGGTGGGTGAACAAATTACTGTCGAGCAATTGATAGAAAAGCGCATAGTTATGAGATTATCTAGGCATGATCATGTATATAGGCATCACGTCCGTGACAAGTAGACCGACTCCTGCCCTCCACCCTCGTGGCCGCCGCGATTGTTTCTTGACTTCCACTCCAAGTCCTCTGGATCATGTTTGTTCGAAAAATCACGCTCCCGAAGGTTTCATTCCGTTTGTACTCCGTTTGATATTCCTTTTCTTCGAAACACTAAAATAGGCAAAAAAATAGAAATACGTGCTGGGCCTCCGATTAGTAGATAAGTCCCAAAAATGATATAAATGTGTAACGTAAAACCCATAAACATCCAAAACGGGTAATATAATAGCATGGAACAATAAAAAATTATAGATACGTTGGAGACGTATCAGTAGACATCATGCATACACCCCCAGCACCTTCGACGGGCGCTTCTTCTTCGGCCGGGAGAGGTCGGGGGAAGATGAATAGGGGTGCAGGTAGAGGTGGACGTGGCGGCAGGAGAGGTAGGAAGGCTGTTGTGCCTTCCTTGCTACCAGCCCCTTTTGATTCTCCGGACCACCAGAGTGCTCCGTCTCAGGTGGACCCGTCTGACCTGGACCCATCTCGGACTCCGGTCCATGAGGCTCGGGTCAATGAGCCTCGGGTCACCGAGCCTACGTCTTACGAGACTTGGGTCCCAGAGTCTTCCTCCCAGGAGACTCGGGTCCCAGGGTCTTCCTCCCACGTGACTCCGGAGACTAGCGGCCATGCTGATGGTGTCGAGGAGACCTTTTTTACGATAGCTACAGCAAGGGCGAGCTGGTTGAGGAGGGCAAGAAGGTCTACCAGCGTGGTGGTACAAAGCTCTTGTCCGTGCCGCCGACCCGCGACCAGAGGTGGTTGATTCAGCCTAACGGGGAGAAGTGAGTGCATTTACTCTTTTTAACCTTTTGCCTTCATGTTTCTTCAAATTAATATCTAATGTGTTGGCCTTGTCATACTGCAGGGGTTGGATACACGCAGATTATGTCCGCAGGCCCATCCAGCTCCTTGGTGTGCTTTGCCGGCACCACTTCCCGGGGTGGGTCATGTTGCTCGGTGAGGGTGAGGTTCCACAGCTAGCACTGGCCTGGGAGTTGTACGAGGCTGCCCCGGCCCCGACGGGGGATATGGTCGACAGTGTCGTGTGCGAGACAGTGACCGACATTGTGAGACAGTGGTTTTGGGTAATTTCTCCTTTACAGAATTAAAAATCAACAGTACCTAGTGATTGTACTAATCAGTGTTGTCTTGTTTGATTGCAGACCTTCTACAGGTGTCTTTAGAAACACGAGGCGGGCGCGGCTATGGTTCTCGAAGCCGAGTGCAAGCGCCTACTTTAGAACTTACGGCACGAGGCTCGGGTGCAAGCTGTTCGAGACTACTACGCCTCGACTAACATCAGGAGGGAGAAGAAGAAGTGCCGCGGCAAGTATCTGAGTTAGGAGAAGTACATGAAGGTAATTACCTATTCTTAAGGCCTTGTACTTAGTTTCCTTGATTTGATTCATAGTCATAGTGCTGAAATTTATCTTTGTCTAACTTAGGTGCCCCCGAGATGGTGTGCGGATAGGATGGGTTGTTGGGAGAGGTTGGTGGATGAGTGGTGCTCTCCCCAATGGCTAGCCGTCCACAACAAGGCTAGGGATAAGTGTGCCCAAATGGAAGGTGTGTCACACCATCAAGGGAGCTCCAACCTATTTGACTACGGGGACCAATGGGTATGTGGTTCGATCCCTTAACGATTCATGCAATTTCATTCTTCATGCTAGCTTCAGCCCTTTAATTACTAATTTACCATGTTCCTCACTTTTAGGCGCGACACAGCAAGAAGGAGGTGTCACCGCTGTATGACCTCTATGCCATGGCCCATAGTGCCCCATTCAAGAAGTAAAAGGCATTCTCCAAGGATGACCTCGATCATCCAAAGAGCTTCATGATGTCTACTACGCAACCTTCTTCTTGTAGACGTTGTTGGGCCTCCAAGCGCAGAGGTTTGTAGGACAGTAGCAAATTTCCCTCAAGTGGATGACCTAACGTTTATCAGTCTGTGGGAGGCGTAGGATGAAGGATGGTATCCCTCAAACAACCCTACAACCAAATAACAAAGAGTCTCTTGTGTCCCCAACACACCCAATACAATGGTAAATTGTATAGGTGCACTAGTTCGGCGAAGAGATGGTGATACAAGTGCAATATGGATGGTAGATATAGGTATTTGTAATCTGAAAATATAAAAACAGCAAGGTAGCAAGCGAGCGTAAACGGTATTGCAATGGTAAGAAACAAGGCCTAGGGTTCATACTTTCACTAGTGCAAGTTCTCTCAACAATAATAACATAATTGGATCATATAACTATCCCTTAACATGCAACAAAGAGTCACTCCAAAATAACTAATAGCAGAGAACAAACGAAGAGATTGTTCTAGGGTACGAAACCACCTCAAAGTTATTCTTTCCGATCAATCCATTGGGCTAGCCCTAGAGTTCGTAGCAATATAACACCTTAAGACACAAATCAACCAAGACCCTAATGTCACCTAGATACTCCAATGTCACCTCAACTATCCGTGGGTACGATTATACGATATGCATCACACAATCTCAGATTCATCTATTCAACCAACACAAAGAACTTCAAAGAGTGACCCAAAGTTTCTACCGAAGAGTCAAGACAAAAATGTGTGCCAACCCCTATGCATAAGTTCAGAAGGTCACTAAACTCGCAAGTTGATCACCAAAACATACGTCAAGTGGATCACGTGATATCCCATTGTCACCACAGATAAGCACATGCAAGACATACATCAAGTGTTCTCAAATTCTTAAAGACTCAATCCAATAAGAGAACTTCAAAGGGAAAACTCAATCCATTACAAGAGAGTAGAGGGGGAGAAATATCGTAAGATCCAACTATAATAGCAAAGCTCGCGATACATCAAGATCGTGCCATATCAAGAACACGAGAGAGAGAGAGAGAGAGAGAGAAAGAGAGAGAGAGAGAGAGAGATCAAGCACATAGCTACTGGGACATACCCTCAGCCCCGAGGTGAACTACTCCTTCCTCGTCATGGAGAGGGCCGGGATGATGAAGATGGACACCGATGATGGATTCCCCCTCTGGCAGGGTGCCGGAACGGGCTCCTGAGAGGTTTTTGGTGGCTATAGAGGCTTGCGGCGGCGGAACTCCCGATCTAGGTTTCTTTCTGGAGGTTTGGGTATTTATAGGAGGGTTTGGCGACGAGAACAAGTCAGGAGGACCCACGGGGTGTCCACAAGGCACAGGGGCACGCTCCAGGGGGGAGCCCTCCACCCTCGTGGGCCCCACGAGACTCCTCTGCGGTAACTCTTTGTTCCAGTATTTTTTATATTTCCCAGAAAAAATCTCCGTTGATTTTCAGCACATTCCGAGAAATTTTATTTCTGCACAAAAAGAATACCACGGTAGTTCTGCTGAAAACAGCGTAAGTCCAGGTTAGTTCTATCCAAATCATACCAAAAGCATGTAAAAATATTATAAACATGGCATGAATACATCAAAAATTATAGATAGGTTGGAGACGTATCAAGCATCCCCAAGCTTAATTCCTGCTCATCATCGAGTAGGTAAATGATAAAAACATAATTTTTGATGTGGAATGCTACCTAACATATTTATCAATATAATCTTCTCTATTTGGCAAGAATATTCAGATCCATAAGATTCAAAACAAAAGTTTAATATTGACATAAAAAATGAAAATATTTCAAGCATACTAACAAAGCAATCATGTCTTCTCAAAATAACATGGCCAAAGAAAGCTATCCCTACAAAATCATATAGTCTGGCTATGCTCTATCTTCATCACACGAAGTATTTAATCATGCACAACCCCGATGACAAGCCAAGCAATTGTTTCACACTTTTGATGTTCTCAAACTTTTTCAATCTTTATGCAATACATTAGCGTGAGCTATGGACATAGCACTATAGGTGGAATAGAATGGTGGTTGTGGAGAAGAAAAAAGAGAAGATAGTCTCACATCAACTAGGCGTATCAACAGGCTATGGAGATGCCCATCAATAGATATCAATGCGAGTGAGTAGGGATTGCCATGCAAGGGATGCACTAGAGCTTTAAGTGTATGAAAGCTCAAAAAGAAACTAAGTGGGTGTGCATCCCACTTGCTTGCTCACAAAGACCTAGGGCATTTTGAGGAAGCCCATCATTGGAATATACAAGCCAAGTTCTTATAATGAAAATTCCCACTAGTATATGAAAGTGACAACATAGGAGACTCTCTATCATGAAGATCATGGTGCTACTTTGAAGCACAAGTGTGGTAAAAGGATAGTAGCATTGCCCCTTCTCTCTTTTTCTCTCTTTTTTATTTTTTTATTTGGGCCTCCTCTTTTTTTGCCTCTTTATTTTATTTTATTTTTATTTTCGTTCGGATTCTCATCCCGACTTGTGGGGGAATCATAGTCTCCATCATCCTTTCCTCACTGGGACAATGCTCTAATAATGATGATCATCACACTTTTATTTACTTACAACTCGATACTTGGAACAAAATATGACATTATATGAATGCCTCCGGCGGTGTACCAGGATGTGCAATGAATCAAGAGTGACATGTATGAAAGAATTCTGAAAAGTGGCTTTGCCACGAATATGATGTCAACTACATGATCATGCAAAGCAATATGACAATGATGGAGCGTGTCATAATAAACGGAAGGTGGAAAGTTGCATGGAAATATATCTTAGAATGGCTATGGAAATGCCATAATAGGTAGGTATGGTGTCTGTTTTGAGGAAGGTATATGGTGGGTGTATGGCTCCGACGAAAGTTGCACGGTACTAGAGAGGCTAGCAATGGTGGAAGGGTGAGAGTGCGTATAATCCATGGACTCAACATTAGTCATAAAGAACTCACATACTTATTGCAAAATTTTATTAGTTGTCGAAACAAAGTACTATGCGCATGCTCCTAGGGGGGTAGATTGGTAGGAAAAGACCATCGCTCGTCCCCGACTGCCACTCATAAGACAATCAATAAATAAATCATGCTCCAACTTCATCACATAACGGTTCACCATACGCGCATGCTACGGGAATCACAAACCTCAACACAACTATTTCTCAAATTCACAACTACTCAACCAACATGACTCTAATATCACCATCTTCATGTCTCAAAACAATCATAAAGAATCAAACTTCTCATAGTATTCAATACACTTTATATGAAAGTTTTTATTATATCCCTCTTGGATGCCCATCATATTAGGACTAAATTCATAACCTAACCAAATTACCATTATGTTTAAGACTCTCAAAAAATAATAGCATGAGAGTTCATCTATTTCTTCAAAATAAAACCACCGTCGTGCTCTAAAAGATATAAGTGAAGCACTAGAGCAAACGACAAACTACTCCAAAAGATATAAGTGAAGATCAATGAGGAGTCGAATAATTATGTAACTATGTGAAGACTCTGTAACATTTAAGAATTTCAGATCTTGGTATATTATTCAAACAGCAAAAAAACAAAATGACGCTCCAAGCAAAACACATATCATGTGGTGAATGAAAATATAGCTCCAAGTAAAGTTACCAATGAACGAAGACGAAAGAGGGGATGCCATCCGGGGCATCCCCAAGCTTAGGCTCTTGGTTGTCCTTGAATATTACCTTGGGATGCCTTGGGCATCCCCAAGCTTATGCTCTTGCCACTCCTTATTCCATAATCCATCGAATCTTTACCCAAAACTTGAAAACTTCACAACACAAAACTCAACAGAAAATTCGTAAGCTCCGTTAGTATAAGAAAATAAAATCACCACTTAGGTACTGTTGTGAACCCATTTTAAATTCATATTGGTGTTATATATACTGTATTCCAACTTCTCTATGGTTCATACCCTCCGATACTACTCATAGATTCATCAAAATAAGCAAACAACACATAGAAAACAGAATCTGTCAAAAACAGAACAGTCTGTATTAATCTGTAACTCTCGAATACTTCTGTAACTCCAAAAATTCCAAAATAAATTGGTGGATGTGAGGAATTTGTCTATTAATCTTATGCAAAAAAAGTCAACTTAAAATCACTCTTATTTTAAAAATGATAATTATTCCCATGAGCACAAAGTTTCTGTTTTTTACAGCAAGATCACATTAACTTTCACTCAAGTCTTCCCAAAGGTTCTACTTGGCACTTTATTGAAATAAAAGCTACAAAACATGATTACTACAGTAGCTTAATCATGTAGACACACAATAACAGTAGGGGTAAATATTGGGTTGCCTCCCAACAAGTGCTTTTCTTTAATGTTTTTTAGCTAGGCATGATGATTTCAATGATTCTCACATAAAAGATAAGAATTGAAACATAAAGAGAGCATCATAAAGAATATGACTAGCACATTTAAGTCTAACCCAATTCCTATGCCTAGGGATTTTGTGAGCAAACAATTTATGGGAACTAGAATCAACTAGCATAGGAAGACAAAACAAGCATAACTTCAAAACTTTCAATACATAGAGAGGAAATTTGATATTCTTGCAATTCCTACAAGCATATATTCCTCCCTCATAATAATTTTTAGTAGCATCATGAATGAATTCAACAATATAACAATTACATAAATCATTCTTTTCATGATCTACACGCATATAAATTTTATACCTCTCCACATAAACAAATTTCTTCTCATGAATAGTAGTGGGAGCAAACTCAACAAAATTAACTATCATGTGAGGCATAATCCAATTGAAAATTAAAATCATGCTGACAAGTTTCATGGTTATCATTATTCCTTATAGCATACATGTCATCACAATAATCATCATAGATAGCAACTTTGTTACCATAATCAATTCGAACCTCTTCCAAAATAGTGGATTCATTACTAAATAAAGTCATGATCTCTCCAAATCCGCTTTCATAATTGTCACAATAAGATTCAACACCCTCCAAAATAGTAGGATCATTACTTCCTAAAGTTGACACTCTTCCAAACCCACTTTCATCAATATAATCATCATAAATAGGAGGCATGCTATCATCACAATAAATTTGCTCATCAAAACTTGGTGGACAAAAAATATCATCTTCATCAAACATAACATCCCCAAGCTTGTGGCTTTGCATATCATTAGCATCATGGAAATTCAAGGATTCATACTAACAAAATTGCAATCATGCTCATCATTCAAAATTTTAGTGCCAAACATTTTATAGACTTCTTCTTCTAGCACTTGAGCACAATTTTCCTTTCCATCTTTTTCACAAAAGACATTAAAAAGATGAAGCATATGAGGCAACTGCAATTCCATTTTTTGTAGTTTTCTTTTATAGACTAAACTAGTGATAAAACAAGAAACAAAAAGATTCGATTGCAAGATCTAAAGATATACCTTGAAGCACTAACCTCCCCGGCAACGGCGCCAGAAAAGAGCTTAGCTAACGGGGTGTTAGTGCCGCTTACCTAGCCTCCCCGGCAACGGCGCCAGAAAAGAGCTTGATGTCTACTACGCAACCTTCTTCTTGTTGATGTTGTTGGGCCTCCAAGTGCAGAGGTTTGTAGGACAGTACCAAATTTCCCTCAAGTGGATGACCTAAGGTTTATCTATCCGTGGGTGGCGTAGGATTAAGATGGTCTCTCTCAACAACCCTGCAACCAAATAACAAAGAGTCTCTTGTGTCCCCAACACACCCAATACAATGGTAAATTGTATAGGTGCACTAGTTCGGCGAAGAGATGGTGATACAAGTGCAATATGGATGGTAGATATAGGTATTTGTAATCTGAAAATATAAAAACAGCAAGGTAGCAAGCGATGAAAGTGAGCGTAAATGGTATTGCAATGGTACGAAACAAGGCCTACGGTTCATACTTTGACTAGTGCAAGTTCTCTCAACAATAATAACATAATTGGATCATATAAATATCCCTCAATATGCAACAAAGAGTCACTCCAAAGTAACTAATAGCGGAGAACAAACGAAGAGATAATTCTAGGGTACCAAACCACCTCAAAGTTATTCTTTCTGATCAATCCATTGGGATAGCCCTAGAGTTCGTAGTAAAATAACACCTTAAGACACAAATTAACCAAGACCCTAATGTCACCTAGATACTCCAATGTCACCTCAAGTATCCGTGGGTATGATTATACGATATGCATCATACAATCTCAGATTCATTTATTCAACCAACACAAAGAACTTCAAAGAGTGCCCCAAAGTTTCTATCGGGGAGACAAGACAAAAACGTGTGCCAACCCCTATGCATAAGTTCACAAGGTCATTTGGACTCGCAAGTTGATCACCAAAACATACGTCAAGTGGATCACGTGATATCCCATTGTCACCACAGATAAGCACATGCAAGACATACATCAAGTGTTCTCAAATCCTTAAAGACTCAATCCGATAAGAGAACTTCAAAGGGAAAACTCAATCCATTACAAGAGAGTAGAGGGGGAGAAACATCATAAGATCCAACTATAATAGCAAAGCTCGTGATACATCAAGATCATGCCATATCAAGAACACGAGAGAGAGAGAGAGAGAGATCAAACACATAGCTACTGGGACATACCCTCATCCCCGAGGGTGAATTACTCCCTCCTCGTCATGGAGAGCGCCGGGATGATGAAGATGGCCACCGGTGATGGATTCCCCCTCTGGCAGGGTGCCGGAACAGGCTCCCGAGAGGTTTTTGGTGGCTACAGAGGCTTGCGGCGGTGGGACTCCCGATCTAGGTTTCTTTCTGGAGGTTTGTGTATTTATAGGACGGTTTGGCGCCGAGAACAAGTCAGGAGGATCCATGGGGTGTCCACGAGGCACAGGGGCGCGCCCCAGGGGGGTAGCGTGTCATGGTACTAAGTCTGATAGTAAGAATAGGGGGTACATATGGAGAGGCAAGATCCTAACTATGGCAAGGTTGTACGCAAGTGTTTACGAGTTCAGGCCCCTCTCGGAGGAGGTAAAAGCCCTACGTCTCGGTGCCCGGAGGCAGTCGACTGGATTATGAGTATGTGTGTGTGTTACAGGGGGTGCGAACCCTTGTCCCAGCGGAGGGGGTTGCTTATATAGAGTTCGCCAGGACCCCAGCCATCCCCTGTTACAAAGGGTTGAATGTACATAAAGATTGAGGCGTTACTGGTAATGCTAGCCTTAAGTGCCTTAAATGGCCTTAAAGACTACGGAGTGAATGCTTGCACGTTGCTGTTCTGAGTGACTTCTGGTCTTCAGTAGGTCGAGTGGTTCATTGTATGGTCGAGTGGTTGACCGGTCGTGTGACTTCGGGAAGGAGGGGTACCCGAGTGGTTCATTGGTCTAGTGGATTGCACTCGACACCTTTACTGGGTACCCTCTGTTGTCTCTTGAGCTTCTTTGCCTCTAGGGTAGTGACCTTGGGTAGGGCGTATAGTTCAGGCATGTGACCCTACCCTAGGTCTGTATCCTCTTCATTAGCCTCCGAATGGATTAAGGTCCGAGTGGAAAGAAGGTTGAAGTTGATCTTGCTCCGACCCTTGCGCTTAACGAGTATTTTATGCAGGACGAAAGACTCATGTTAGAACTTCAGCTTCAATTCAGTCGCCTTGATCGATTCAGAAAGTTGCTGAGTGAATTTGTAACATCATCTGTTGAGTGTTGTTTCGGGCTGTAGAATCTTTGGCACGATTGGTTAAAGTGTATCCCGGATCTCACGGGATTCGAAATTTCAGGGAATCGCGCGGGACGGAGCGTGATGAGGTAAGTGGGATGGATAGACAGGAGTGCCTCGATCTCTGCGCCACCTTTTTCGCCATGTCCCCAGCGCGCGACTGTTGCGAGATTTGACAGGATCGCCTGGGCCCACGCGTCAGCCACTCAGAAGTGGGCCTTTATAAGGCGACAGAGCCGAGGCGCCTGCACTATGCGCGTCCATTTTCTACTCTTTTCCTCTGCTTCTCCACTGCATCCGGCTCCTCTGCTCTCGACGCTGCCACTCCACCACCATGGTGAAGGACAAGAGGGCAGCGCTGGAACGCGCGAAGAAGGCAATGGGGGCGGCGAAAGGCAAGAAGCAGAATCGCGGGTCGTCGTCGCTCGACGCTGCCGCCGGGTTGGATCCAAGGCGATTGGATCCGGCCTTCACTCCGGCAGGAAGATCTGGACGAACTGGTGGAGTTTGGGCTGATCGCCAAGGGAGATGCGAGGTTGCCAGAGGGGGAGGCGGAGCCGCAGCCGCGATCAGGTGAGTGTGTTCTGCTCGCCACCCATGTCGACCGGGGCTTCTCGGTTCCTCCACACCCCTTTTTCCGGGGTTTCTTGAACTTCTTCGGCGCCCAACTCTGATGTCTACTACACAACCTTCTTCTTGTAGATGTTGTTGGGCCTGCAAGTGCACAGGTTTGTAGGACAGTAGCAAATTTCCCTCAAGTGGATGACCTAAGGTTTATCAATCCGTAGGAGGCGTAGGATGCAGATGGTCTCTCTCAAACAACCCTGCAACCAAATAACAAAGAGTCTCGTGTGTCCCCAACACACCCAATACAATGGTAAATTGTATAGGTGCACTAGTTCGGCAAAGAGATAGTGATACAAGTGCAAAATAGAGAGTAGATATAGGTTTTTGTAATCTGAAATAATAAAAATAGCAAGGTAACTAATGATAAAAGTGAGTGTTAACGGTATTGCAATGATAGGAAACAAGTCATCCGGTTCATACTTTTGCTAGTGCAAGTTCTCTCAACAATAATAACATAGATAGATAATATGACAAGCCCTCAACATGCAACAAAGAGTCACTCCAAAGCCACTATTAGCAGAGAACAAACGTAGAGATTATGGTAGGGTACAAAACCACCTCAAAGTTATTCTTTTGGATCAATCTATAAAAGAGTTCATACTAGAATAACACCGTAAGATACAAATCAACCAAAACCCTAATGTCACCTCGATACTCCATTGTCACCTCAAGTATCCGTGGGCATGATTATACGATATGCATCACACAATCTCAGATTCATCCAACCAACATAAAAGTACTTCAAAGAGTGCCCCAAACTTTCTACCGGAGAGTCAAGAACGTGTGCCAACCCCTATGCATAGGTTCCCAATGTCACGAAACCCGCAAGTTGATCACCAAAACATACATCAAATGGCACATGATATCCCATTGTCACCACAGATAATCACGACAAGACATACATCAAGTGTTCTCATAAAAGACTCAATCCGATAAGATAACTTCAAAGGGGAAACTCAATTCATCACAAGAGAGTAGAGGGGGAGAAACATCATAAGATCCAACTACAATAGCAAAGCTCGGGACACATCAAGATCGTGCCATAGAGGGAACACGAGAGAGAACACGAGAGAGAGAGAGATAGAACACATAGCTACTGGTACATACCCTCAGCCCCGAGGGTGAACTACTCCCTCCTCGTCATGGATAGCACCGGGATGATGAAGATGGCCACCGGTGATGGGTTCCCCCTCCGGCAGGGTGCCGGAACGAGCTCCCGAGAGGTTTTTGGTGGCTACAGAGGCTTGCGGCGGCGGAACTCCCGATCTATCTTCTATTCTGGAAGTTTTAGGGTACAAGAGTATATATGGGTGCAGGGGGTACGTCGGAGGAGCTACGGGGGCCCCACGAGGCAGGGGGCGCGCCCGGGGGGTGGGTGCGCCCCCACCCTCGTGGCAGCCCGTATCTCCCCTGACGTGCACTCCAAGTTCCCTGGGTTGCTTTCCTTCCAAAAATAACTTCTCCAGTTAATTTCATTCCGTTTTGACTCCGTCTGATATTCCTTTTCCTCGAAACACTAAAATAGGCATAAAACAACAAATCTAGGCTGGGCCTCCGGTTAATAGGTTAGTCCCAAAAATAATATAAAAGTGGATAATAAAGCCCATTATTGCCTAAAACAGTAGATAAAGTAGCATGGAGCAATCAAAAATTATAGATACGATGGAGACGTATCAAGCATCCCCAAGCTTAATTCCTGCTAGTCCTCGAGTAGGTAAATGATAAAAAAGAATTTTTGATGCAGAGTGATACTTTGGCATAATTTCAATACAAATCTTCTTAATTGTGATATGAATATTCAGATCCGAAAGATTCAAGACAAAAGTTCATATTGACACAAAAATAATAATACTTCAAGCATACTAATCAAAGCAATCATGTCTTCTCAAAATAGAATGGCAAAAGAAAGTACATCCCTACAAAATCATATAGTTAGGCTATGCTTCATTTTCGTCACACAAAGATGTTCCCAACTTCTATACCCCCGATGACAAGCCAAGCAATTGTTTCATACTTAAATAATCTCAAACTTTTCAACCTTCACGCAATACATGAGCGTGAGCCATGGATATAGCACTATGGGTGGAATAGAATATGATGATGGGGATTGTGTGGAGAAGACAAAAAGGAGAAAGTCTCACATTGACGAGGCTAATCAACGAGCTATGGAGATGCCCATCAATTGATGTCAATATGAGGAGTAGGGATTGCCATGCAACGGATGCACTAGAGCTATGAATGCTCAACAAAAGAAAACTAGTGGGTGTGCATCCAACTTGCTTGCTCATGAAGACCTAGGGCATTTAAGGAAGCCCATCGTAGGAATACACAAGCCAAGTTCTATAATGAAAAATTCCCACTAGTATAAAAAGACAACTTATGAGACTCACTACATGAAGAACAAGGTGCTACTTTGAAGCACAAGTGTGGAAAAAGAGATAGTAGCATTGCCCCTTTTTTTTCTTTTTTTGGTCCTTTCTTTTTTTTGGCCTTTCTTTTTTTGGCCTTTCTCTTTTTTTGGCCTTTCTTTTTTTTGGGAAATGCTCTAACAATGATGATTATCACACTTCTATTGATTACAACATAAGGATTACAACTCAAAACTTAGAACAAGATATGATTCTATATGAATGCCTCCGGTGGTGTACCGGGATGGTGCAATGAATCAAGAGTGACATGTATGAAAAATAATGCATGGTGGCCTTGCCACAAATATGATGTGAACTACATGATCATGCAATGGCAATATGAAAAAAAGTAATGTATGTCATGATGATGATGATGGAAGTTGCATGGCAATATATCTCGGAATGTCTATGGAAATGCCATAATGGGTACGTATGGTGGCTGTTTTGAGGAAGATATAAGGAGGTTTATGTGTGATAGAGCGTGTCGTATCACGGGGTTTGGATGCACCGATGAAGTTTGCGCCAACTCTCAAGGTGAGAAAGGGCAATGCACGGTACCGAAGAGGCTAGCAAAGGCGGAAAGGTGAGAGTGCGTATAATCCATGGACTCAACATTAGTCAAAAGAACTCATATACTTATTGCCAAAATTTAAAAGTCATCAAAAATCAAGCACTATGTGCATGCTCCTAGGGGGATAAATTGGTAGGAAAAGACCATTGCTCGTCCCCAATCGCCACTCATAAGGATGCACAAGCCAGGTACACTTCATGTTTCAAATTTGTTACACAACTTTAATCATACGTGCATGCTACGGGACTTGCAAACTTCAACACAAGCATTTCTCAAATTCATAATTACTCAACTAGCACGACTTTGATATTATCACCTCCATATCTCAGAACAATTATCAAGCATCAAACTTATCTTAGTATTCAACGCACTCAAAAGAAAGTTTCACATATCTTGAATACCAAGTATATTAACATTAAGCGAATTACCATGCTATTAACGACTCTCAAAATAATCTAAGTGAAGCATGAGAGTTCAACTATTTCTCCAAAATAAAACTACCACCATGCTCTAAAAGATATAAGTGAAGCACCAGAGCAACAACAAACTACTCCGGAAGATATAAGTGAAGATCAATGAGTAGATAAATAATTATGCAACTATGTGAAGACTCTCTCTCATTTAATAATTTCAGATCTTGATACTTTATTCAAACAGCAAGCAAATCTAAATAAAACTACATTGCAAGGATAGCACAACTCAAGTGAAGAAGCAAAAACTTAGGCTCAATCGATACTAACCGATAGTTGTTGAAGAAGAAAGTGGGATGCCTACCGGGGCATCCCCAAGCTTAGATGCTTGAGACTTCTTGAAATATTATCTTGGGGTGCCTTGGGCATCCCCAAGCTTGAACTTTTGTGTCTCCTTAATTCCTCTCATATCATGGTTTCTCTCTTTCTCAAAAGCTTCATTCACAACCAACTCAACAAGAACTCGTGAGATAGGTTAGTATAAACCAATGAAAGCCTTATCATTTTCTACTGTAACAAATCACTAAAATTATTATTCAACATTGAATACTAAATGCCTCTGCATATTTAATACTCCTATCCTCAAATAGAATCATTAAACAAACAAACATATGCAAACTATGCAAACATAACAGCAATCTGCCAAAACAGTACAGTCTGTAAAGAATGCAAGAGTATCAATACTTCCCTAACTCCAAAAATTATGAACTAAAATTCCCACTGTAGTAAATTTATCAGAGATCAATATTCAAAAAGATTCAACATTATACCACTCTCTGACTTTTCTAGGGAGTTTTTGCAACAGCGGTAAACTTTCTGTTTTCAAACAGCAACATGTATACTAGCAAAATAAGCATGGCAAAGGCTATCCTTGACTTTCTTATTGGAACTAAAGATGCAAAAAATTATTCTAACTAACAGCAAGCAAAACTTACAATAGAAAATGACGCTCCAAGCAAAACACATATCATGTGGTGAATAAAAATATAGCTCCAAGTAAAGTCACCGATGGTACGAAGACGAAAGAGGGGATGCCATCCGGGGCATCCCCAAGATTAGGCTCTTGGTTGTACTTTAATATTACCTTTGGGTGCCTTGGGAATCCCCAAACTTAGGCTCTTTCCACTCCTTGTTCCATAGTCAATTGAATCCTTACGCAAAACTTGAAAACTCCACAACACAAAACTCAACAGAAAACTCGTAAGCTTCGTTAGTATAAGAAAATAAAACCACCACTTAGGTACTGTAATGAGCTCGTTCTAAATTCATAATGGTGTAATATATACTATATTCCAACTTATCTATGGTGCATACCCTCCGATACTACTCATAGATCCATCAAAATAAGCAAACAACACATAGAAAACAGAATCTGTGAAAAATAGAACAATATGTAGTAATCTGTATCAAACGTATACTTCTGGAACTCCAAAAATCCTACCAAATTAGGAAGTCCTAAGTAATTTGTGTACCAATCCAAAGCAAAAAGAATAAGATCAAGATCACGTTTCTGTGAATTAACAAAACAAATTTACCGGGTGCAAAAGTTTCTGATTTTCAGCAGGATCAACACAACTATCATCGTAAGCTATCCTAAAGGTCTTACTTGGCACTTTATTGAAACAAAAGCTATAAAACATGATTAATATAGTAGCATAATCATGTGGACACACAAAAACAGTAAGGGTAAATATTGGGTTGTCTCTCAACAAGCGCTTTTCTTTAATGCCTTTCTAGCTAGGCATGATGATGACAATGATGCTCACATAAAAGATAAGAATTGAAACATAACTGGAACATCATGAAGCATATGACTAGCACTTTTAAGTCTAACCCACTTCCTATGCATAGGTATTTTGTGAGAAAACAACTTATGGGAACAATAATCAACTTGCATAGGAAGGTAAAACAAGTATAACTTCGAGATTTTAAGCACATAGAGAGGAAACTTGACATTATTGCAACTCCTACAAGCATATGTTCCTCCCTCATAATAATTTTTAGTAGCATCATGAATGAATTCAACAATATAACCGGCACCTAAAGCATTCTTTTCATGATCTACAAGCATAGAAAATTTACTACTCTCCACATAAGCAAATTTCTTCTCATGAATAGTAGTGGGAGCAAACTCAACAAAATAATTATCATGTGATTGAAAATTTAAATCAGGATGACAAGTTTCATGGTTATCATTATTCTTTAAAGCATATGTTTCATCACAATAATAATCATAGATAGGAGGCATGCTTTCATCATAGTAAATTTGCTCATCAAAGCTTGGGGGACAAAAAATATCATCTTCATCAAACATAGCTTCCCCAAGCTTGTAGCTTTGCATATCATTAGCATCATGGATATTCAAGTAATTTATACTGACAACATTGCAATAATGTTCATCATTCACATATTTTATGCCAAGAATTCTATGTAATTCTTCTTCTAGTACTTGAGCAAAATTTTCCTTCCCATCATTTTCACGAAAGATATTAAAAAGGTGAAGCATATGGGACAAACTCAATTCCATTTTTTTGTAATTTTCTTTTATAGACTAACTAGTGCTAAAACAAGAAACAAAAAGATTCGATTGCAAGATCTAAAGATATACCTTCAAGCACTCACCTCCCCAGCAACAGCGCCAGAAAAGAGCTTAGTTGATGGGGTGTGAGTGAGTGCCCTTTACCTAGCCTCCCCGGCAACGGCGCAAGAAAAGAGCTTGATGTCTACTACACAACCTTCTTCTTGTAGACGTTGTTGGGCCTGCAAGGGCACAGGTTTGTAGGACAGTAGCAAATTTCCCTCAAGTGGATGTCCTAAGGTTTATCAATCCGTAGGAGGCGTAGGATGCAGATGGTCTCTCTCAAACAACCCTGCAACCAAATAACAAAGAGTCTCTTGTGTCCCCAATACACCCAATACAATGGTAAATTGTATAGGTGCACTAGTTCGGCGAAGAGATAGTGATACAAGTGCAAAATAGATAGTAGATATAGGTTTTCGTAATCTGAAATAATAAAAACAGCAAGGTAACTAATGATAAAAGTGAGTGTAAACGGTATTGCAATGATAGGAAACAAGGCCTAGGGTTCATACTTTCGCTAGTGCAAGTTCTCTCAACAATAATAACATAGATAGATAATATGACAAGCCCTCAACATGCAATAAAGAGTCACTCCAAAGCCACTATTAGTGGAGAACAAATGTAGAGATTATGGTAGGGTAGGAAACCACCTCAAAGTTATTTTTTCGGATCAATCTATAAAAGAGTTCGTACTAGAATAACACCTTAAGATACAAATCAACCAAAACCCTAATTTCACCTAGATACTTCATTGTCACCTCATGTATCTATGGGTATGATTATACGATATGCATCACACAATCTCAAATTCATCCAACCAACATAAAAGTACTTCAAAGAGTGCCCCAAACTTTCTACCGGAGAGTCAAGAACGTGTGCCAAACCCTATGCATAGGTTCCCAATGTCACGAAACCCACAAGTTAATCACCAAAACATACATCAAGTGGCACATGATATCCTATTGTCACCACAGATAATCACGGCAAGACATACATCAAGTGTTCTCATAAAAGACTCAATCCGATAAGATAACTTCAAAGGGGAAACTCAATTCATCACAAGAGTGTAGAGGGGAGAAACATCATAAGATCCAACTACAATAGCAAAGCTCGGGATACATCAAGATCGTGCCATAGAGGGAACACGAGAGAGAACACGAGAGAGAGAGAGAGAGATCAAACACATAGCTACTGGTACATACCCTCAGCCCCGAGGGTGAACTACTCCCTCCTCGTCATGGATAGCGCCAGGATGATGAAGATGGCCACCGGTGATGGGTTCCCCCTCCGGCAGGGTGCCGGAACGGGCTCCCGAGAGGTTTTTGGTGGCTACAGAGGCTTGCGGCGGTGAAACTCCCGATCTATCTTCTGTTCTGGAAGTTTTAGGGTACAAGAGTATATATGGGTGCAGGGGGTACGTCGGAGAAGCTACGGGGGCCCCACGAGGCAAGGGGCGCGCCCGAGGGGGTGGGCGCGCCCCCCACCCTCGTGGGCAGCCCGTATCTCCCCTGACGTGCACTCCAAGTTCTCTGGGTTGCTTTCCTTCCAAAAATAACTTCTCCAGTTGATTTCGTTCCATTTTGACTTTGTCTGATATTCCTTTTCCTCGAAACACTGAAATAGGCATAAAACAACAAATCTGGGTTGGGCCTCCGGTTAATAGGTTAGTCCCAGAAATAATATAAAAGTGGATAATAAAGCCCAATATTGCCTAAAACAGTAGATAAAGTAGCATGGAGCAATTAAAAATTATAGATACGTTGGAGACATATCAAACTCCATCACTTTTCTCCCAATACCATCACATATCTTGCTGCATTCGTGTCCATGTGCGAGAATTTTCTGGGGTGTCGACCGCACTGGGGTCTTTTCAAGCACATTTTCACCATCTGTTCTCAGACGGTGAAGAAAGCAAACACGAGTGACGAGAAAACACATGTCATTTAGATATGTGGGGGTTTGGGTATCTAGAAGAGGCAAAGGAGCTCTTTCCCTTCCATGGCTCTTCCTGAATCGGTCAGGGGCTGGCAGTCGACCTGGTTCTACTGCCAGGACCTCGCAACTCCAGGCCAGTTGACCGGACTTCCCCACTTCACCTATGATCGTGTTCAGACTCCTTCCTCGCTGAAAGTGACTGCTGCTGAGAGTGTGGAGACGAACATGCTAGTTGAGAGGGTGGTCCAACTGATCAATCAGGGCATCACTGGCATGGATCTGCTGGAAGTATTCCTCAGTCGATGCATCAAGCCTCTCCAGGCCTGTGACCATCCTATGTGGATATACTCTGGGGTTGACGACATGGCTCGGGTTCATCCAGAGGAAGTACCAGCTAAGACGGTGGCCCTGTGGTTGAAGAGCATTACAGGCAACAAGGACAACCCCAGAGGAGCCAAGAGAGTCGACCCCTTCAGGGACAGCAATCAGCCAGACAAGGTGTGTCTTCCATCGCCGACTGTTTTTGGGTCCATATTCCGACTGCTCTTGAATCCGACTGACTTTTACTCGACTTCTTGTCTTGTAGGTTTTTACTGAGATGTACTTGATGCCCAATGGTGAACAAGTTCTGGAGCAAGGCCAGGAGGGAGAGGACAGTGCGGAGGAGAGCGGTGATTGGGAATCCCCGGACGATAAAGACGAAGAGGAAAGCGACGAGTTGGACAACAAAGAAGCGGTCGACTCGCCGCCTCATTCGGAACATCAATCCAAGCAACACCATGACCCAACGGGCGGGCGCGGTAAGAACGTGGCCCAAAGCACCCAAACGCAGAAGCGCACTCGGACGTCGACTCTGGAGCCAACAGAAAAAGTCGCCAAGCATCCCAAGGTTGCTCCTCCAAAAGCTCGGAAGACTCTGCCCCGGATCAAGATGGATGTTCCAGCCCAACCTTTTTGTGTTTACCTCTACCGACTGATTCTTTTGTTCTGACCGAATGGATCATGCACCTTTCTAGCCCAACCTCTGTCGCGACTGACATGGACGTTGACAAGGCCCCAAGAGATGAGGAAACTGATGACGCGGCCACCTCCCGAGCTGGTAAGTCCGCTCGACTAAACTTATTTTGTCATTGTCTGTCAGTTGAATTTCTGATGTTTTCTTCTCGCTGCAGCTCCACGAGACATTGTCGTGCTTCCCGATGATGATGATGAAGAAGTGCCTCTGAAGGAGAGGAGGAGGAGAGGCAAGGGCGAGCGGGAGAGCTCTTGAGGTTCAAGTCCCTCAGTTGACGCCGGTGCTTGAGATGGTGGTCGAGTGATCCGGAGATCCGGTTCGGACCAACGTCACATTCGCCGACCCGCTGACGACTGATCGCCCATTAGGGTTGATTGCTCCGACTCTTGCTGCTCTAGTGCAACTCCATGCGTCTGACCCAGTGGCTGCTTCGACCGCCTTGGCACCATCACTCTTTGCTACATACCAAAATCCAGACGACTCGCCAAGTGCCGCTAGGGAGGCTCTTCGCCAGGTGAATCTTGTTATGGAGCAAGTGAAGGTGATGCATGAGGCCAGTCAAGTGGCCTATAATGCCAGCACCACTCTAAAGACCAACTTTAAGGTCAGTTAACTCCCGACTGAACTTTTGAATCATGCAAAACTGTCGTTGTTGCTTCACTGCCCATATGTGCATCTAATATCATGGGTCTGTGTTTCATATCAGATCACCCACTCGGGTGTGCCTGCCTTAGAGTTTAATAGGTCTTCCACTCCACTCGACTCATGCTGAGTCGAGTGTTTGTCCGAACCGGTGGGGGCACGCAGAGTGCACCCACTGGGTGTAGTCCCCGAGACCACGGTCGACTGCTGGCAGTCGGCTGGGGTGTGAGAATCTACTTCTTTTTTTTGACTCATGTTGGGCAGACCATGCTGAGTGTTGATCCAAACCAGTGGGGGCACGCTAAGTGCACCCACTGGGTGTAGTCCCCGAGACTACTGTTGAATGTTTGATTCGGCAGTAGTCTTAGAGTAACTTTCACTGTGATTGTCTTTTGTTTCTGTCAACAGATATATATCTCTCGCTGACTGCAAAGGTCTTGTGATCTTGGGGCTCAAATTTCTGAGTTGAACAAGAAGTAAATCAGCCTTAATCTTGATCTTGAATTGGCGAAGAAGAACCTCAAGACTGCTCAGGAAGAAACATCCATCATGGGAGGTAACCAATCATCACCTGTTCACCTTGTGGCTCGCGGTTCTCAGTGTTTTTTTCTTTCATTCTCTTTGAACCGAGTGACTTCACATGAACAGATGTGCATAGTGAAAACCGTCAACTTCAAGCCTGTCTGAAGAGTGTTGTTTCTTTAGAGAAAATGAAGGAGGATCTAGAGAAGAAGGATTTGGATCTTGCTGCTGCTCAGAAGGAGACGTGAGAGAAGACAGTGCTTGCGGACAAGAAGCTAGCTTCGGTCAGCAAGTTGGTAGTGGAGAACTCGAAGTTGAAGACTGCCATCTCTGAGGCCAATCGGGAGGTCGAGCAACTGAACAAGGACAAGGAGAACTTAACCAATGAAGTCGGAAGCCTCAAAGCCAAGACGGGCGAGCTGGAGTCCTATCTGGGACAACTTGCAGCAAAACTGGTCCTGAAGCTTGAAGGTATCATCGTTCGACTGATTAGTTGTCATCCATTGGAACGTCTTGTCATACTGTCAACTCACCATTTTTTTCCGATTGTGTAGAACTTTGTCAGGACTTTGAGGCCGAGACTGGGCGGGTCGAGACGGGTCTCGACCCCATCAATTATCCTGTTAAAGATGATGTTGCGATGAACTTGCTGCGGTTGGAATCACATATGGACAATGTTGTTGCTTATCTTGCCCGACTGAAGGCTGGGATGACTCGGGTTGATGCTGAACTCTGGCCCCAGGAGGAACTTTCACAAGATCTCGAGTCACCGATGGCTCGACTGAATCAGTTCTCTAGCCGAGTGCAAGAATGGAAGAAATCATCTGCTCACTGTGGCGCTGACGTTGCCCTATCATTGGTCCGAGTGCATTGCAAAGACACCAGAGAAGACAAGTTGGCAGCCCTCAAGGTTGTGAACACCAAGAAGCATACTTTCCAGTCCTTCATGGACACTTTCCTTGAAGCTGCCACTCGCATTGCAGTCAGCATTGATCTTGACAGTTTATGTGATCCAGCCAGCCCTTCTCCTGACAAGTGACTGAAAAAACATTATGCCCCACACTTATTTGCCTCGAAATGCCAAGTGATTGTGTAACCATTAAACTCTTTCAGGCTTGATGCCTGAGTACTCTTGTCCGCTGTAGTTTTGAACTTTTGCAGGGTTTATCTGAACTTGGATTTCTTTGAATATCATGGCTTTTGCTCTGTTTTATAAACTGTTTCTGATTGTCCCTCGGTTCCGAATGGACTTGATCTTCTCACCCTTTGCCGAATGTAAGTACATTGTACTTGTGATGGAGCTCAATCGCGGTGTTCAGTCGACACCTCGTCGTCCTTGCGAATAGGGATGGAACATTGTATTTTTGGCGTAGCTCAGAGGTGGTGCTCAGTCGACGCCTTGTCGCCCTTGCGGATAAGGACGGAACATTGTACTTATGGTGTAGCTCAGAGGTAGAACTCAGTCGACGCCTCGTCGTCCTGACGGATAGGGACAGAACATTGTACTTGTGGAGTAGCTCATAGGTAGAACTCAATCGACGCCTCGTCGTCCTTACGGATAGGGACGGAACATTATAGTTGTGGCGTAGCTCAGAGGTAGAACTCAGTCGACGCCTCGTCGTCCTTACGGATAGGGACGGAACAATGTACTTGTGGTGTACCTCAGAGGTAATGGTCAGTCGACGCCTTTGTGACTTAGGCGATTACAGGGTCGCAGCTAAGCCCCCGAGTGGGAGGATTGCACTCCACTCAAAGTGTTTTTTAACTTAGGCCATTATGGGGTCGCAGCTAAGTCCCCGAATGGGAGGATTGCTCTCCACTCAGGGTGTTTTTTAACTTAGGAGATTACGGGGTCGCAGCTAAGCCCCCGAGTGGAAGGATTGCTCTCCACTCAGAGTGTTTTTAACTTAGGCGATTATAGGGTCGCAGCTAAGACCCCGAG
>NC_041391.1:438324119-438360763 GCF_002162155.2 Triticum dicoccoides | reverse complement strand
CACTCGGAGTGTTTTTAACTTAGGTGATTACGGGGTCCCAGCTAAGCCCCCGAGTGGGAGGATTGCTCTCCACTCGAAGTGTTTTTAACTTAGGCGATTACGGGGTCGCAGCTAAGCCCTCGAGTGGGAGGATTGCTCTCCACTCGGAGTGTTTTTTAACTTAGGAAATTACGGGGTCGCAGCTAAGCCCCCGAATGGGAGGATTGCTCTCCACTCGGAGTGTTTTTTAACTTAGGCGAATCGGGTTCGCGGCTAAGCCACCCACTGGGGGATTTGGACACAAGTGATTACAGGAAACCAATCATTAAGACACTGCAATGATCTTGTCTTTGTAAAATAATCTGAAATGCTTTTATTACAACTCGACGGGTTGAGTGATTCTAGGTGTAGAAAGGACGAAGCAGCTCTGCGTTCCATGCACGTGGCTCGTCTATTTTCTTGGCTACGTTGTAGATGTGATACACTCCATTGTGAAGCACCTTGGTGATGATGAAGGGACCTTCCCAGGCCGGAGCGAGCTTGTGAGATCGCTTCTGAACCACTCAGAGCACTAGGTCTCCCTCCTAAAACGCTCGACCTCTGACATTATGGGCGTGGAATCGACGCAAATCTTGTTGATAAATGATCAACCGGACCAAAGCCATCTCGCGTTCTTCCTCCAAGAGGCCGACTACATCTTTGCGTCCTTGCTCTGCTTCGGTTTCGGAGAACAGTTCAACTCTGGGAGCATTGTGTAGCAAGTCACTCGGAAGCACAGCCTCGGCGTCGTACACCAGGAAGAAGGGCGTTCGTTCAGTCGACCGGTTGGGTGTTGTCCTCAGCCCCCATAGGACTGATGGTAGTTCGGTCACCAAGGCTCCAGCAGCATGCTTAAGATCACGCATCAGACGGAGTTTTAACCCTTGAAGGATCAAACGATTTGCCCTTTCAGCCTGTCCATTCGACTGCGGGTGCGCGACGGACGCGTAGTCGACCCGAGTGCCTTGAGATGCATAGAATGCCTTGAATTCATCAGAATCAAAGTTGGATCCGTTATCTGTGATGATGCTGTGAGGAACTCCATATCTGAATATCAACTCTCTGATGAAACTGACGGCAGTGCCTGCTCCAAGGTTCTTGATGGGCTTGGCTTCGATCCACTTGGTAAACTTGTCGACTGCTATGAGCAAATGGCTGAAGCCACTCGCGCCGGTTTTGAAGGGTCCGACCATATCCAATCCCCAGACTGCAAACGGCCAAACGAGCAGAATAGTCTTCAGGGCAGATGCGGGCTTGTGAGACATGTTGGAGTAAAACTGGCAACCTGCGCACTTGTCGACTATATCCTTCGCCATCTCATTTTCTCGAGGCCAATAAAACCCTGCTCGGTATGCTTTGGCCACGATGGTTCGAGAGGACGCATGATGACCACAGGTCCCCGAGTGGATATCATTTAGGATCATCTGACCTTCTTCTGGGGTGATGCAGCGTTGTGCAACTCATGTGACACTCTCTCTGTAAAGCGGCCCTTTTATCACGGTGAAAGCTTTGGATCGACGAACTATCTGGCGAGCCTCGTCTTCGTCCTCTGGTAACTCTTTTCTGAGAATGTACATGATGTATGGGACCGTCCAATCGGGAGTGATCCCTAAGACTTCCATGATCAGGTTGACTACGGCTGGAATCTCTACCTCAGTCGGGTCGGTTGGACTTATCAGTTGCGGTGGCTCTTCCTTGAAGGGATCTTCTTGTACTGATGGGGTATGTTGATGCTCCAAGAACACATTGCTAGGGATTGGCTTCTGAGTGGAACCTATCTTCGCCAGATCATCAGCAGCTTGATTTTTGATTCGCGGTATGTGGTGGAGCACCAATCCCTCAAACTTCTTTTCCAGCTTCCTCACTGCGTTGCAGTAACCTGTCATTGCGGGACTCCTAACATCCCATTCCTTCATCACTTGATTAACCACCAAATCTGAGTCACCATAAACCATTAGGCATCGGACACCGAGTGAAATGGCCATACGCAACCCATATAAAAGAGCTTCATACTCTGCTTCATTATTTGAAGAGTCAAAGTGAATCTGAAGGACATAACTGAGCTTGTCTCCTCGTGGGGACACTAAAACCATTCCTACACCAGAGCCATTCAACATCTTGGATCCATCAAAGAACATGGTCCAATGTCTCGACTGAATTTGAATCGGCTGTTGCTGTTCAGTTCACTCTACGAGGTAGTCTGCAATTGCTTGAGACTTAATGGCCTTCTTTGCCTCAAAATTGATATCCAAAGGAAGAAATTCAATCGTCCACTTTGCCACTCAACCAGTTGCATCTCTGTTATTCAGGATCTCTGACAAAGTAGAGTCGATGACAACTGATATTGAATGATCAGAGAAATAATGTGCAACTTTCCTCATGGTCAGGTAAATCCCATAAACAAGCTTCTGGTAATGAGGATATCTCTGCTTGGACGGGGTTAAAACTTCTGAGATGTAATAGACAGGGCGCTAAACTTTGAACCCTTGAAGGATCACCAAGGCTCCAGCAGCATGCTTAAGATCACGCATCAGACGGAGTTTTAACCCTTGAAGGATCAAACCATTTGCCCTTTCAGCCTGTCCATTCGACTGCGGGTGCGCGACGGACGCGTAGTCGACCCGAGTGCCTTGAGATGCATAGAATGCCTTGAATTCATCAGAATCAAAGTTGGATCCGTTATCTGTGATGATGCTGTGAGGAACTCCATATCTGAATATCAACTCTCTGATGAAACTGACGGCAGTGCCTGCTCCAAGGTTCTTGATGGGCTTGGCTTCGATCCACTTGGTAAACTTGTCGACTGCTATGAGCAAATGGGTGAAGCCACTCGCGCCGGTTTTGAAGGGTCCGACCATATCCAATCCCCAGACTGCAAACGGCCAAACGAGCAGAATAGTCTTCAGGGCAGATGCGGGCTTGTGAGACATGTTGGAGTAAAACTGGCAACCTGCGCACTTGTCGACTATATCCTTCGCCATCTCATTTTCTCGAGGCCAATAAAACCCTGCTCGGTATGCTTTGGCCACGATGGTTCGAGAGGACGCATGATGACCACAGGTCCCCGAGTGGATATCATTTAGGATCATCTGACCTTCTTCTGGGGTGATGCAGCGTTGTGCAACTCATGTGACACTCTCTCTGTAAAGCGGCCCTTTTATCACGGTGAAAGCTTTGGATCGACGAACTATCTGGCGAGCCTCGTCTTCGTCCTCTGGTAACTCTTTTCTGAGAATGTACATGATGTATGGGACCGTCCAATCGGGAGTGATCCCTAAGACTTCCATGATCAGGTTGACTACGGCTGGAATCTCTACCTCAGTCGGGTCGGTTGGACTTATCAGTTGCGGTGGCTCTTCCTTGAAGGGATCTTCTTGTACTGATGGGGTATGTTGATGCTCCAAGAACACATTGCTAGGGATTGGCTTCTGAGTGGAACCTATCTTCGCCAGATCATCAGCAGCTTGATTTTTGATTCGCGGTATGTGGTGGAGCACCAATCCCTCAAACTTCTTTTCCAGCTTCCTCACTGCGTTGCAGTAACCTGTCATTGCGGGACTCCTAACATCCCATTCCTTCATCACTTGATTAACCACCAAATCTGAGTCACCATAAACCATTAGGCATCGGACACCGAGTGAAATGGCCATACGCAACCCATATAAAAGAGCTTCATACTCTGCTTCATTATTTGAAGAGTCAAAGTGAATCTGAAGGACATAACTGAGCTTGTCTCCTCGTGGGGACACTAAAACCATTCCTACACCAGAGCCATTCAACATCTTGGATCCATCAAAGAACATGGTCCAATGTCTCGACTGAATTTGAATCGGCTGTTGCTGTTCAGTTCACTCTACGAGGTAGTCTGCAATTGCTTGAGACTTAATGGCCTTCTTTGCCTCAAAATTGATATCCAAAGGAAGAAATTCAATCGTCCACTTTGCCACTCAACCAGTTGCATCTCTGTTATTCAGGATCTCTGACAAAGTAGAGTCGATGACAACTGATATTGAATGATCAGAGAAATAATGTGCAACTTTCCTCATGGTCAGGTAAATCCCATAAACAAGCTTCTGGTAATGAGGATATCTCTGCTTGGACGGGGTTAAAACTTCTGAGATGTAATAGACAGGGCGCTAAACTTTGAAGGCTTTGCCTTCTTCTTCCCGCTCGACCGTGAGCACTGTGCTAACAACTTGTCTTGTGGCTGCGATGTAAAGCAACAGAGGCTCCTTGCTAACCGGAGAAGCAAGCACCGGCTGGGTGGAAAGCAGGGCTTTGATCTCTTTAAATGCTGCTTCAGCTTCATCACTCCACTCGAATTTGTCCGACTTCTTCATCAGTCGGTAAAGAGGTAGTGCCTTTTCATACAGGCATGAGATGAATCGGCTCAAAGCGGCCAAGCAACCAATAAGCTTCTAAACGTCATGCAGGCGCACTGGGCGCTTCATTCGGAGGATTGTGCCAATCTTCTCTGCGTTTGCGTTGATCCCTTGTTCGGAAACAAGGAAACCGAGTAACTTCCCGCCTAGGACTCCAAATGTGCACTTAGATGGGTTAAGCTTGATATTGTACCTTCTCAAGTTGGCAAAGGTTTCAGCTAGGTCAGTTAGCTGGTTGGAACCTTTGCGTGACTTAACCACTATGTTGTCCATATATGCTTCCACATTCCGACTGATTTGAGCGAGCAGGCACTTCTGAATCATGCGCATGAACGTGGCACCAGCATTTTTGAGGCCAAAGGGCATAGTAACATAGAAAAAACACCAGAACAGGGTGATGAAAGCTATTTTTATCCCATCGGGTCCATACAATCGGATCTGATGGTACCCGGAATAAGCGTCCAGGAAGGATAATCTCTCACATCCCATAGTTGAGTCGACAATCTGGTCGATGCGGGGTAGAGGGAAATGATCTTTCGGGCAGGCCCGACTGATGTGTTTGAAGTCAATACACATTCGAAGTGAATAGTCTTTCTTGGGAACCATAACGACATTGGCAAGCCACTCGGAGTGGTATATCTCGCAGATAAACTCAGCAGCCAGGAGCCGAGCCACTTCCTCGCCAATGGCTTCTCTATTCTTCGCGGAAGACCGACGGAGGTACTCTTTGACGGGTTTTACTTTTGGATCGACTCGCAAATGGTGCTCAGCCAATTCTCTGGGCACACCTGGCATGTCAGATGGTTTCCATGCAAAGATGTCCCAGTTCTCGCGGAGGAACTGGATGAGCGCTTCTTCCTTTTTGTTGTTGAGTGTCAACGAGATATGGGTCGCAGCAGCATTGGGATCGGTCGGGTGACATGAACTGGCTTGGTATCTCCGGCCGACTGAAATGCTAACTCTCAACCAGGCCTCTTAGCACGCAGCAAATCACTCGGATCTGCAGTCTTTTGATATTCTTGGAACTCCATCGCTGCCATCTTCTCATCTGCTATTTTTGCTCCATCTTGAAGACAATCTTCTACTCTCTGACGGTTATCGGAAACCGTTATCACGCCTCTGGGGCCAGGCATCTTCATCTTGAGGTAAACATAGCACGGTTAAACCATAAAGCTAGCATAACCAGGTCTTCCCAGAATGGCATGATATGCACTCTGGAAATCCACTACCTCAAACGTCAACTTCTCCTTGCGGAAATTCTTCTCATCGCTGAAAACCACATCAAGAGTGATTTGGCCGAGTGATTGGCTTTCTTTCCTGGAATGATGCCATGGAATGGCATGTTACTCTCACCGAGTTTGGACATCGGGATGCCCATTCCTTTGAGAGCTTTAGCATACAGGATATTCAGACCACTGCCATCATCCATCAGGACCTTAGTCAGTCGGGTGTCCCCCACGACTGGGTCGACCACCAGGGCCTGCCGCCCAGGGGTAGCTACGCGTGCCGGGTGGTCGGACTGGTCGAATGTAATAGGGACCTTTGACCACTTCAGATATCTCGGTGTTGCCGGAGCAACCATGTTTACTTCTCTGTTAATGACCTTCAATCGACTTTTGCTCTCAATATCGGCAAAAATCACCAAGGTGGCATTGACATTGGGATAACCACCATCATCATCCTTATCCTCTTCTTCCTTCTCAGGCTCTTTGTCCTTGCCACTAGGTTTACTTTCTTGCAAGCTCTAAATAAGGAGTCAACATTGTCGAGTGGTTTGCTTGGGGAGAATCAGATTTCCCTCCTCATCCTTCTTGGTGTGAATGTGACACGGTAATTCCAACACATCATTTCCTTCCTGATCTTTCACCTTCTTCGGGGTCCAGGGACCTTTAGGTTTCCCTTTGAACTTTCCTTGATTTAACACTGCTGCCTCAGCAGGACATGCTGCCTCAGCCTTTTGCTTCTGCTTCCAACTGGAATTTCCTCCCCCGGTGTTCTGGGCGACTGTTTTGTGCTTGCCACTCCGGAGTCGGTCTTCCTCTTCACCATTAGCGTATTTGGTAGCAATCTCCATCATCCGAGTCAAGGACATATCTCCTATCCGACCGAATTTCAGGACAAGCTCCCTGTAGCGAATTCCTTCCTTGAAGGCACAGACTGCTTGGTGATCAGACACATTTTCCACTGTGTGGTGCAGAGTGATCCATCTCTAGATATAGTCCCTCAAGGTTTCATTCGGTTTCTGCATGCAATGCTACAGCTCTGGTAGACCGGCTAGTCTCTTGCAAGTTCCCTCAAACGTTCTGGTGAACACTCGGGCTAACTCATCCCAACTCAAAATACTCCCAGGGGACAACTGAGTCAGTGCTCTGGCAGACCCTTCAAGCATCAGAGGAAGGTGCTTCATGGCCACCTCATCGCTGCCACCGCCTATTTGCACAGCCACTCGGTAATCTTCGAGCCAAGTATCGGGCTTCGACTCGCCCGTAAACTTACTGACGCTAGTCACCAATCTGAAGTTATGGGGTATCTCAGCAGCTCTGATGGCCCTTCCAAAACACTCGGGGCCAGAAACGTGGACTCTGCCTCCACTGGGTCTGTCCCGATCCAGCCCTTCTCTGTATGCTCTGTTCCGGTCGACCAAACCTTGCACAAGGACGGACCTTGCATCAAAGCCAGGTTCTCTGGGGGCGATTGGAACTCTGCGGTCGTTCCCGTATGGACGCTTGTCCTCATTGCGCCGGGGCGCGTATGACCCGTCCCTCAGAAGGGGCGAAGGCGCTCGACGGTAGTTGTCGCGGGTGTACTCACGTTCATATTTGCCATGAGCCCTTCCCAAGGACCGATCCTGACGGTGATCATGGCCTCCCTGTCGCAAAGGGGGCCTTGGACTTTGAGCCGACTGAACGGTGTCCGCTCTCACTGATTTGTTGTGGATTCTGTTCCGCGACTAGGAAACATCGGAGTTCTGGTCTCCCGCTACTCGGAGCAGTGCCCTGATCTGTTCCAGGCCTCTCCCAGCCTCTGATCGGGACGACTAAATAGACTCTGCAATACGTGCAGCCACTGCCAAATTCTGAATCGGTGTACGGAATACCTGAGTTTCCGGCGGAAATAACTGTCATGCGCGTCGACTGGATTCAGGAATCAGTCGACAAGCACGCTCGTCGAGAGAATGTTGGAAATTTTCCAAACGAGTGTGCTCAGCCAGAGTGGCCAGGCGCACTTCCTCCAAGGCCCGGGCCTCGGCGGTTTCCCCTATGATGGGGGTCTGGAGAGCCTCCACGTTGCGGTGGTGCAGCTCCTCCCTCTGCTACGAGCTGAGAGTTTTGGCTGGTACTCTTCATGGTCGAGTGACGGACCGGCGCTCCTGCCGCCATCGCTGCTACGACGGAAGCCAGGCGCACCGCGATGGGAGTCGACCATGAGGACTTCCGCCGCGGAATCATAACTCCCGCTTTCAGAAAGAGTATCTGCGAAATCAGCCGACAGATTGACCGATCCGCGAGAATACATGTCGGGCTCAATAGCCGCGACTTGGGGGTGAAGGTTTGACGAGTCACCTCGTGTCTCACCCATCGCTAGAGCCACGAATGGCCAGACCACTTGCGGTAGCGTCCAGCAGAATGAGTCAACAACGCGATGACCGACTGGTATGGTGAAGATGGCTGCCAGAGGAGGATGCTGCAGGAGCTCGCGCAGAAGTGCGCCGAGCGCGAACCGGAAGGGCTTCGACGTCGAGGGGAGCCTCCTGGAGCCAGGCAGAATCATCGGCAATGAAGATGAGCGTGCTGAGTCGGATCTCGCGGCCCATGACCAAATCGCCACCGGAAACCATGCTGATGAAGATCAAAGAAAATGCAACCTTGCCAGAAGTCGCTAAGACGCTTTGCCCCACGGTGGGTGCCAACTATCGTGGTACTAAGTCTGACAGTAAGAATTGGGGGTACGTATGGAGAGGCAAGGTCCTAACTACGGCAAGGTTGTACGCAAGTGTTTACGAGTTCACGCCCCTCTCGGAGGAGGTAAAAGCCCTACGTCTCGGTGCCCGGAGGCGGTCGACTGGATTATGAGTATGTGTGTGTGTTACAGGGGGTGCAAACCCTTGTCCCAGAGGAGGGGGTCGCTTATATAGTGTTCGCCAGGACCCCAGCAATCCCCCGTTACAGAGGGTTGAATGTACATAAAGATAGAGGCGTTACTAGTAACGCCAGCCTTAAGTGCCTTTAATGACCTTAAAGACTACAGAGTGAATGATTGCCCGTTGTTGTTCTAAGTGACTTCTGGTCTTTAGTAGGTCAAGTGGTTCATTGTATGGTCGAGTGGTTGACCGGTCGTGTGACTTCGGGAAGGAGGGGTACCTGTCGTGGTTCTAAGTCTGACAGTAGAATGGGGGACAAGTATGAGAAGGCAAGGTCCTAGCTATGGAGTAGTTGTACACACGAGTGTTTAGCGAGTTCAGGCCCTTCTCTGAGGAAGTAACAGCCCTACGTCTCGGAGCCCGGAGGCGGTCGACTGATCTCTGTGTATATGAGTTACAGGGGTGCGAACCCTTCTACCAGTGGAGGGGGGTGGCTTATATAGAGGACGCCAGGACCCCAGCCAGCCCACGTAGAGGAGGGTTAAAGTACATTAAGGCCGGGCGTTACTGGTAACGCCCTACATAAAGTGTCATCATGACCATTAAGACTATTTAGTTACAGACCATTTGGATGCAGCATAGATCCTGAACTTCTGATGGTCGAGTGCGTCTTCATGGTCGAATATCTTCTAGCCAGTCGAGTGGAGTATCGCTTGGTCGAGTGGAACTTCTCTTGGTCGACTGGAAGGTAGCTTCGTATGATGATGTCCTTGGGCATGGTATCCTAGATAGGTCCATGACCCTACCCTAGGTACATAACCTCATCATTAGCCCCCGAATGGATCGAGGTTCGAGTGAGGAAGGAGTCGACGATTTTCTCCGACTTGTTTACTGTACTTTGATTATGTCGTATCTTGGATCGGCGATTCTTCTTTCGGCGTTGGCGTCGACTTTTACTTCAGTCGCCTTGAACCATTCTTATCTTTTGTCGAGTGAACTTTTGAACTTTGGTGAACTTCCGAGCGACGGATCGCGGGAAGGATATCGTCTGATAGATTGATCTGCCGTTAGCGGATTTTGCGGGATCTGAAATTTGGGAAGCGCGCGAAGTAGGGTGACCCGCAGCAATCAGGCGGGATAAGGCATGGACACCTCGATTTCCGCGCCGCCTTTTTCGCCATGTATCGTACGTGTCCGACTGTTTCGGGATGTGACAGATCTGCTCGGACCCACTCGTCAGCCACTCGGAAGCGCCCTTATATAAAGCGTCGAGGGTGAATTTTTGAACAGTGCCTCCCCATTTTCCTCTCTTCCCTCTCTGCCTCCACCCACGGCGCCTGCTCCTACCTCCGCCTTATCCACCTCTCGAGCGCTTCGCCGGTGATAATGGTGAAGGAGAAGACGGCGGCTCTAGAGCACGCGAAGAAGGCGACGGCGGCGGGGCAAGCGAAGGGGAGACTGTCCAGCCGGGGCGGATCTTTGTCGAGGTCCCGCCTGCCGAAGGGTTGGGTCCAAGGGGATTGGATCCGCTCGACCATCACTGGAAACGACCTCGACGACCTGGCCGATGAGGGACTGATCCCCCACGGGTCAGCGAGGCTCCCGGGGTCCGAGTGTCAACCGCAGCCGCAGGAGGGTGAGTGCGCTCTCTTAGCCACTCACGTAGATCGTGGTTTTTCTCTACCGCCGAGTGTGTACTTCCGTGGGTTTCTGAATTTCTTTGGGGCGCAACTCCACCATTTCAATCGCAATTCCATCGCCTATCTTGCCGCCTTTGTGTTCATGTGCGAGAACTTCCTGGGTTGTCGACCGCACTGGGGTCTCTTCAAGCACATATTCACCTGTCGGTCGCAGACAGTAAAAAAGGCGAGCCCGGGTGATGAGAGGACCAAGGTTATACAGATGTGCGAGGGTCTTGGGATCCAGTTGAGGAATAAGAGCACTTTCCCGGCCATGACCCTTCCTGAGTCGGTCAGAGGGTGGCAGTCGACTTGGTTCTACTTCCAAGACGAGTCGACGCCGGGGCAGTCGACTGGTCTCCCTCCGTTCTCCATGGTCCGAGTGGACAAACCGTCTTCTCTAAAGGTGCTTCCTAAGGAGAAAGCCGAGGTAAAAATGTTGGTGGAGCGTGTGGTCCAACTCGTTCGGGACGGAGTGACGGGCATGGATCTTCTGGAAGTCTTCCTTAGGCGGCGTATCCAACCGCTCCAGTACCGAGGCCACCCGATGTGGCTGTACTGCGGTACTGAAGACGCCACTCGGGTCCATCCAGAAGCAGTCGACGACGCTACGCTGGAGAGGTGAGTGGCCGCCATCACAGGGAACAAGGACAACCCTCGAGGGGCGAGGAGGATCCCGCCACTCGACTGTACCTATACGCCGGACAAGGTACGGCCGCTTATCTCCGAGTGTAAATTTGTTTCATCCATTCTGCTTTGCCGCGAATTGGTCGATTGATCTTTGTCTTGCTTTGTTGCTTGTCTGACAGGCCACCACTGAATTGTACTCGATGCCCAATGGGGCGCAGACGCCGACTGAGGAGGGGGAAGGAAGCGGGGGCGAAAGCCCGGAGGAGTGGGATTCGGATGCTGGCGACAACGACGAGGGTGACGATTCTGGTGAGGAGGAAGAAGAGGAGGAGGAGGAAGTTGCACCTCCCCGCTTGGAAAGACGCTCGAAGCTTGCCCATGATCCAGCGAATGAGCGGGGTAAGGGGGTCACGACCGCTTCCCAGTCGACCAAGCGCCCTCGGACCGCTTCTCCGGCGCCGACTGAGAAGGCTCCGAAGCAATCTCGAGTGGTACCATCGAAGCCCGCGAAGGTCTTGCCGAAGATGAAGATGGTGATCCCCACTATCTCAGGGTAATGGTAGTTTTGAGCTTTCCCTGTTTCATGAACTTGTTCTTGGTCGACTCATGGGTCAATCGACTGGATTTTGGAACTGCAGCGCTGCTACTTCTGAAACTTCGGCCAAGGCTGAAGACCACGAGATGGAGGATGCTGTTACCTCGCAACCAGGTATGATTCTTGTGACGCCGTTTTCAGTCGACTGACTTATTGTCTCTAATTTTGATTCTTTCTGCAGCTTCATCTAACATTTTTATTGACCTTCCTGACGACGGCGACGAAGAACCACCGAGGCAAAGGAGGAGCAAGAAAACGCCCGCTGGTAAGGCGACTCGGGATGTGCCAGCACCTGAGACGTTGGTCGTGGAGGGAGACAATGTCACTCAAACCACCGTAACCTTCGCGGTGCCGTTGACGAGTGCTCGCCCTTCGTCATCGAGTGTTGCTCCACCCTCGCTTTTCTCCACCTACCCCGTTCCAGAAGACCAAGTCAGTGCTGCTAGAGAAGCGATACGCCAAGAGGGGGTCATGATGGAGCAAGTGAAGGCAATTCGAGAAGCCAGCTAGGCAGCCTATGACGCCAGTTCGGCACTCCAGAGTAATGTTCAGGTCAGTCGGTCACTGCCTGTTCTTCTTTCTGAAGTTCCTAGAGTCTGTCCTACACCCACTGGGTGTGTGTCGATTGAAATTCCGGGTTAGTGGGGGCACGCCGAGTGCACCCACTGGGTGTAGTCCCCAAGGCTATGGTGGACTACTGGCAGTCGACCATAGTCTTGATGTTTTGAGTTTTTCTTTACTCGACAAGGTCGAATAGATTCATAGACCGGTGGGGGCACGCTGAGTGCACCCACTGGGTGTAGTCCCCAAGGCTATGGTGGACTGCTGGCAGTCGACCATAGTCTTTATGCTTTGAGTTTTTCTTTACTCGACAAGGTCGAATAGATTCATAGACCAGTGGGGGCACACTGAGTGCACCCACTGGGTGTAGTCCCCGAGACTATGGTCGACTGCTGGCAGTCGACTATAGTCTAAAGAACATTGCCTCTGTTTTTTTCTTTTTTTTGTTGGTCGACTGGTCGACTCTTGATGAAACTAGTGGGGGCACGCTGAATGCACCCACTGGGTGTAGTCCCCGAGACTATGGTCGAATGTTTGCATTCGGCCGTAGTCTTAGAAACGCTATGATTTTTCCTTACTCACTCGGAAGTGAATTTTCTTTGACATCTGTCGATTGGTTCTTCATAGAAATCCTGTGACCTTGCGGCTCGTTATACTGAGTTGGAGAACAAACACATTCAGCTCGAGCTTGATCTGAAACTGCCCAAAGAGAACTTGACGAAGGCGAAGGAGGAAGTTAAAGGTATGCTTGGTGAGGCTTTTGACGACTGCCTTTGCCTCTCACTTGTTTCTGAATCTAATCTCACTGTAATTTTGTAGGCAAAGTGATGGACGCCCTGAAGAAACAAGAGCTTGACTTAGCTGAGATGCAAAAAACTGCTTTAGAGAAGACTAGGCTAGCGGATGAGAAGCTGTCTTCAGTGACTAAGCTTGAAGAAGAAAACACCAATCTGAAAGCTGCTCTTGATGCTGCCAACCAGGAGGTCACTCGACTGAAAAGCGACAAGACCACCCTGAATGACAAGGCCAGCGAGTTGGAGAGAAAGAAGAATGATCTGGAGGCTTATCTAGGTGGACTCGCCAAGAAGTTGTTCCTCATGCTTGAAGGTAATCCTTTGTATCAAACAAATATTTCAATTGTAACCTCTGACTGTTTGTCTTGACTCGGTGGTTGTGCTTGCAGAATTTTGTCAGAACTTTGAAGAGGAGACTGGTCGACTGGAAGTAAACCTGGACCCCATCAACTCTCCTGTGAAAGATGAAGCCGCCATGAATGTACTCCGACTTGAATCTCGTGTTGGTGCCGTCATCGATTATCTCGCATGGCTGAAGGTCGCAACTTCCCGCATCGACACAACACTTTGGCCCAGAGAGACACTCCAGAACAACCTCGAGTCTCTGATGACTCGACTGAACGAGGTCCCAAGTCGAGTGCAAGAGTGGAAGAAGTCCTCGGCCAGGAGCGGCGTGGATGTTGCTCTGTCTCTGGTCCGCGTTCACTACAAGGATGCATGAGAGGACAAGCTGGTGGCTCTCAGGGTGGCCAACACCAAGAAGCACGATTTCAGATCTTTCATGGAGACCTTCATCGCTGCTGGCACTCGGATTGCAGATGGAATTGATCTGGACGAGTTTGTGGCACCTTCCAGCCCTCCACAGGAGGGGTAAAAAACTTCTGAGCTTGACACTTTAAATTTGCCTCGGTATGCCGAGTGGGTTTTGTAACCGATAAACCTTAACAGGCTTAGCGCCTGAGCACTTTCGGTTCTATTAGGTATTATCCGAACTTGGGTTCGTTACTGAATTTGCTTGCGTTTGGTTTGAGGCATCCTTTGCAGGTTGAAGCAAAGCGCTTATTGCCATCGGCTTACATCCTAATTCACTTAGGCGAGCACTGGGCTGCAGCTAAGCCTCCGAGTGGGAGGTCTGCTCTCCACTCGGTAGGATTTCAGACACTTAGGCGAGCACTGGGCTGGAGCTAAGCCCCCGAGTGGGAGGTCTGCTTTTCACTTGGTAGGATTTCAGACACTTAGGCAAGCACTGGGCTGTAGCTAAGCCCCCGAGTGGGAGGTCTGTTCTTCACTCGGTAGGATTTCAGACACTTAGGCGAGCACTGGGCTGCAGCTAAGCCTCCGAGTGGGAGGTCTGCTCTCCACTCGGTAGGATTTTAGACACTTAGGCGAGCACTGGGCTGCAGCTAAGCCTCCGAGTGGGAGGTCTGCTCTCCACTCAGTAGAATTTCAGACACTTAGGCGAGCCCTGGGCTGCAGCAAAGCCTCTGAGTGGGAGGTCTGCTCTTCACTCGGTAGGATTTCAGACACTTAGGCGAGCACTGGGCTGCAGCTAAGCCCCCGAGTGGGAGGTCTGCTCTCCACTCGGTAGGATTTCAGACACTTAGGCAAGCACTGGGTTGCAGCTAAGCCCCCGAGTGGGAGGTCTGCTCTCCACTCGGTAGGATTTCAGACACTTAGGCAAGCACTGGGTTGCAGCTAAGCCCCCGAGTGGGAGGTCTGCTCTCCACTTGGTAGGATTTTTGAATCGGTGGCGTAGCTCGGAAGGAGAGGGTAGCAGTCGACCTGCTCCTCGTCCTCCTTGCAGGACGCATGTTGTACTTGTACTTAGGCGAGTTCTTGGACTGCAGCTAAGCCCCCGAGTGGAAGGTTGGCTTACCACTCGGTAGGATTTTATTTATCTTAGGCGAGTACTTCGACTGCAGCTAAGCCTCCGACTGGAAGGCTGGCCTACCACTCAGTAGGATTTTATTTATCTTAGGCGAGTGCTTGGACTGCGGCTAAGCCTCCGAGTGGAAGGCTGGCTTACCACTCAGTAGGATTTTATTTATCTTAGGCGAGTGCTTGGACTGCAGCTAAGCCTCCGAGTGGAAGGCTGGCTTACCACTCGGTAGGATTTTATTTATCTTAGGCGAAACGGATTTCGCGGCTAAGCCTTCGTGTGGGAGACTGACTCGCCACTCGGTTAGGATTTGTTTTTAGAGACTTAGGCGAATCGGATTCGCAGCTAAGCCACCCACTGGGGGATTGTTTTCTATGGACAAAAGTAATAACAATCACTGGGAAAACTATAAAGCTCTTGTCTTTGATAAATAAACTACAGGAGTACTTTTATTACAACTCATCCGAGTGAATACTTAAGTGTAAAAGGGGCGGAGAAGCTCCGCGTTCCAAGCTCGGGGCTCGTTGATCTGATGTTCGACATTGTAAAGACGGTATGCTCCATTGTGGAGAACCTTGGTGACAGTGAAGGGACCTTCCCAAGAAGGAGCGAGCTTGTGTGGTTTTTGCTGGTCCACTCAGAGAACTAAATCTCCTTCCTGGAAGGCTCGACTCTTCACGTTTTTGGCGTGGAAGTGATGCAAGTCTTGTTGATAAATGATCGATCTGATCAGAGCCATCTCTCTTTCTTCCTCTAAAAGGTCGACTGCGTCCTGCCGCGCTTGTTCTGCTTCAGCTTCGGTGTAGAGCTCGACTCGGGGAGCGTTGTGGAGAAGATCACTCGGCAAGACTGCTTCAGCTCCATAGACCAAGAAGAATGGAGTTCTTCCAGTCGACCGATTGGGTGTGGTCCTTAACCCCCAAAGTACCGAGGGAAGTTTGTCAACCCATGCACCAGCCGCATGCTTGAGATCACGCATAAAACGGGGCTTCAACCCTTTGAGAATCAAACCGTTGGCTCATTCCACCTGTCCATTCGACTGCGGATGCGCGACTGAAGCATAGTCCACTCGCGTGCCTTGAGACGTGCAGAAAGCTCTGAATTCTTCAGAATCGAAGTTTGACCCGTTATCAGTGATGATGCTGTGTGGGACTCCATATCTGAATATCAGTTCTCGGATGAAGCTGACAGCGGTACCAGCATCGAGGTTCTTGATGGGTTTGGCCTCAATCCACTTGGTAAACTTGTCGACTGCTACCAGCACATGTGTGAAACTGCTTCTTCCTGTTCTCAACGGGCCAACCATATCCAAACCCCATACAGCAAAGGGCCAGACGAGTGGTATAGTCTTCAAAGCTGACGCGGGCTTGTGTGACATATTGGAGTAAAATTGACATCCCTCACACTTGTCGACTATCTCTTTCGCCATTTCATTCACTCTGGGCCAATAAAAACCAGCTCGGTATGCTTTGGCCACGATGGTCCGAGAAGACGCATGATGGCCACAGGTCCCCGAGTGGATGTCGTTGAGGATCATTCGACCTACCTCTGGTGTTATACATTTCTGGCTGACTCCAGTTGCACTTTCTCTGTATAATTGACCTCTCATGACGGTGAAGGCTTTGGACCGGCGGACGATCTCTCGAGCTTCTTCTTCATTCTCGGGGAGTTCCTTCCTCAAAATATAGGCGATGTAGGGCACTGTCCAATCGGGAGTGATGACCAAAACTTCCATGATCAAGTCGACCACCGCTGGGACCTCGACTTCAGTCGGATCTGTGGCGCTTTTAGGCTGCGGGGCTTCTTCAGTGATGGGATCCTCTTGAACCGATGGTGTGTAGACATGTTCCAAAAACACGCCACTCGGAATGGCTTCCCTC
The DNA here is from genome assembly GCF_002162155.2 of Triticum dicoccoides. Lineage (NCBI taxonomy): Eukaryota > Viridiplantae > Streptophyta > Magnoliopsida > Poales > Poaceae > Triticum > Triticum dicoccoides. Next base: position 438,344,264 of record NC_041391.1, on the reverse strand, counting down.
TTGGAACCTATCTTCGCCAAGTCATCGGCCGCTTGATTTTTCAGTCGGGGAACGTGATGGAGTTCTAACCCTTCGAATCTCTTTTCAAGCTTCCTCACTGCATTGCAGTATCCAGTCATGGCTGGGCTTCTCACGTCCCATTCCTTCATCACCTGATTGACCACCAAATCTAAGTCGCCGTAAACCATAAGGCGACGGACACCGAGTGAAATGGCCGTGCGCAACCCATACAACAGTGCTTCATATTCTGCTTCATTGTTGGAGGAATCAAAGTGGATCTGGAGCACATATCTGAGCTTATCTCCTCGGGGAGAAACCAAAACTACCCCAGCACCAGAACCATTTAACATCTTAGAGCCATCAAAGAACATGGTCCAATGCTCCGAGTGAACTTGAGTCGGCTGCTGCTGTTCAATCCACTCGGCAAGGAAATCTGCTATAGCCTGGGACTTAATGGCTTTCTTTGCCTCAAATTTGATATCAAGGGGAAGGAGTTCAATCGCCCATTTAGCCACTCGACCAGTTGCATCTCTGTTGTGCAGAATCTCTGACAATGGTGCGTCGCTGACGACTGTAATGTCATGATCGGAGAAATAATGGGCAACCTTCTTCATGGTCATGTAGATCCCATATACGAGCTTCTAATAATGAGGATATCTTTGCTTCGATGGGGTCAAAACTTCAGAGAGATAATACACTGGGCGCTGAACTTTGAAGGCTTTCCCTTCTTCTTCCCGCTCGACCGTAAGTACTATACTGACGACTTGTCCTGTGGCTGCAATATAAAGCAATAGAGGCTCTTTGCTAATTGGAGCAGCAAGCACCGGCTGGGTGGAGAGCAGAGTTTTTAACTCGGCAAATGCTGCATCAGCTTCTGGAGTCCACTCGAACTTGTCTGCCTTCTTCATCAGTCGGTAAAGGGGCAACACCTTTTCACCGAGGCGAGAGATGAATCGACTTAACGCGGCCAAGCATCCAGTAAGCTTCTGGACATCGTGCACACGCACAGGGCGTTTCATTCGGAGTATGGTGCCAACTTTTTCTGGGTTAGCGTTGATTCCTCGTTCGGAAACGAGAAAACCGAGTAACTTCCCGCCAGGTACTCCGAATGTGCACTTTGCAGGATTGAGCTTGATATCATACCTCCTGAGATTGGCAAATGTTTCAGCTAAGTCAGTCAACAGGTCGGAACCCTTTCACGACTTGACCACGATATCATCCACGTATGCTTCCACATTCCGACTGATTTGAGTGAGTAAACACTTTTGAATCATTCTCATGAACGTGGCTCCGGCATTCTTGAGGCCGAATGGCATGGTGATATAGCAGAAGCACCCGAATGGGGTGATGAAAGCTATTTTGATTTCATCGGGCCCATACAGACGGATCTGATGATACCCGGAATAAGCGTCTAGAAAAGACAATCTCTCGCACCCCGCGGTTGAGTCGACAATTTGGTCGATGCGAGGGAGAGGAAAATGATCTTTCGGGCAGGCCCGATTGATATGTTTGAAATCAATGCACATACGAAGGGAATTGTCCTTTTTGGGAACCATAACGACATTGGCGAGCCACTCGGAGTGGTATATCTCTCGGATGAACTATGCTGCAAGGAGTCGAGCCACCTCTTCGCCAATGGCCTTTTTCTTCTGAATGGCGGACCGTCGAAGATGTTCTTTAACAGGTTTTGCCTTCGAATCAACTCTAAGGCGATGCTCAGCCAGTCCCCTGGGAACACCTGGCATGTCAGCTGGCTTCCATGCGAAGATGTCCCAATTCTCACGGAGGAACTGGATGAGCGCTTCTTCCTATTTAGAGTCAAGTGTAGTGGAAATATGGGTCGGACCTGCATTAGGGTCAGTCGGGTGGATGTGAACTGGCTTCGTCTCCCCGGACGAATGAAATGCTGACTCTGTGGCGGGCTTCCTGGCCCGCAGTAAATCACTCGGATCTGCGTTCTTCTTGTATCCCTCTAGCTCTATCACTGTTATCTGGTCATCCGCAATCTTTGAGCCTTTCTGGAAACACTCTTCTGCTTTCTTCCGGTTACCAGTGACGGTGATCACGCCTTTGGGGCCAGGCATCTTTAACTTGAGGTACACGTAACATGGTCGAGCCATGAAGCGGGCGTAGGCTGGTCTTCCCAAGATAGCGTGGTAGGCGCTCTGGAAATCCACAACTTCAAAAGTCAGCTTCTCTTTGCGGAAATGCTTTGAGTCGCCGAACACCACATCCAGAGCTATTTGGTCGAGTGACTCAGCCTTCTTTCCTGCGATGACTCCGTGAAAACTCATGTTGCTGGAACTGAGCCTGGACATCGGAATGCCTATTCCCTTGAGCGTCTCAGCATACATAATGTTCAACCCGCTGCCGCCGTCCATCAATACCTTCGTTAGTCGAGTGCCTTCGACGACCGGGTCGACCACCAGTGCTTGCCTCCCAGGGGTGGCAATATGAGTAGGATGGTCCGACTGGTCGAAAGTAATGGGAGTTTGCGACCATCTCAGATAGTTTGGTGTTGCCGGTGCGACCATGTTGACTTCACGGTTGATCACTTTCAGTCGACTTTTGCTCTCTACATCAGCAAAAATCATCAGAGTGGAGTTGACATGAGGGTACTCTCCATCACTGTCCTGCTTGTCCTCAGCCTTGTCCGACTCCTTCTCTTTGTCCTTCGGCTGTTTCCCTTGGAACTGTTGGATAGCCGGCACTGGCGAGTGGTATGCTTTGGGTAGATGAAGTTACCCTCTTCGTCTTTCTTTGTGTGAATATGACACGGCAGGTCCATCACATCATTACCCTCCTTATCTTTTATTTTCTTGGGGTTCCAAGATCCTTTGGGTTTCCCCTTAAATTTGCCCTGTGTTACGGCCAGAGCCTCTCCAGGAGCTGCGGGCTCGGCCTTCCGCTTTTGCTTCCGACTGGAGTTTCCTTTATCCGACTGACTCGGCTTGTACTTGCCGCTCCGGAGTCGGTCCTCTTCTTCGCCGTTGGCGTACTTGGTGGCTATTTCCATCATCCGACTCAGGGTCATGTCTCCGGTTCGACCAAACTTCAGGCTCAACTCTCGGTTCTTGACGCCCTCTTTGAAGGCGTAGACCGCTTAATGGTCCGACACGTTCTCTACAGTGTGATGCAAAGTGATCTACCTCTGGATGTAATCTCTCAGTGTTTCACTCGACTTTTGTACACAAACTTGTAGCTCAGTCAGTCCAGCAGGTCGCTTGCAAGTTCTCTCAAACGTCTTGACGAACACTCGAGAAAGATCTTCCCAGGTGTAAATGCTGCTGGGAGCTAACTGATTCAACCATGCCCTGGCTGAACCTCCTAGCATAAGTGGCAAATGTTTCATGGCCACTTCATCATTACCGCCACCAATCTGAACAGCCACTCGGTAGTCTTCGAGCCAAGTTTCAGGCTTAGACTCTCCGATGAACTTATTCACCCCAGTCGCCAACTTGAAGTTGGGGGGTATCACTGTGGTTCTGATCGCTCTGCTAAAACATTCTGGACCTGAAACGTGGACTCGGCTGCTTGTGGGCATATCTCTGTCATGACCACCTCTATGAGCTCTATTTCGGTCGACCAAACCTTCCACGATGACGGATCTCGCGTCAAAGCCTGGCTCTCTGGGGTCGATTGGAGCTCTCCTCCCGATACTGAACCGGCGTCTGTCATCTTGCTGCCGATGGGCATTAGACCCACTTCTCGAAGGAGGAGTGGGCACTCGACGCCGGTCATCGCGATCAAATCGGTCATCATAGTGGTCCCGCCGGCCTTCACGTCCCATGCGCCTCGGAGGTGACCTTGGACTGTGAGCCGACTGAACCATATTCGCAGCGACAGATCGACTGTGAATCCTATTACGTGACTGCGACACAGCTGAATTCTGATCTCCTGCCGCCCGGAGCAAATCTCTGATCTGCATCAGGCCTCTTCCAGCCTCTGACTGAGAGGGCTGAATCGACTCCGCTATGCGGGTTGCAGCTGCCAAATTCTGAATTGGGGTTCGATATACCTGAGTTGGTTGCGGAAAGAGCTGACGTCGATTGGAGTTAGTCGCTGGCTGACACGCACGCTCATCGAGTGCTCGCTGAAGGTTCTCCAGTCGAGTGCGTTCAGCCAAGTTGGCTAAACGCGCCTCTTCCAGGGCGCGAGCCTCGGGTGTTTCTCCTGCAATGGGAGTATGTAGAGCATCCACGTTCCAGCGGCGAAGTTCTTCCCTCTGCTGGGAAGCGAGCGGCTCGGGTTGGTACTCTTCATGGGCTTGAGCGGGGTCGTCCTCGTCGTCCACCCCGTCGCCACGGGGGAAACCGGGAGGACTACGGGGCCCGTTGACCATCAAGACTTCCGCCGCCGGATCACTGCTATCGCACTCGGATGCAGTCTCTACGGAGCCAGTCGACAGGTCGAACGGGCCATAGAGAGACTCGTCAGGCTCGATCGCCGCGACTTGGGTGGTGGCTGATTGGCGAGCCACTGCGTGCCTCACCCATCGCTGGAGTCTCGACCGACCGGAGCGCTTGCGCTGGCGGGAGACAGGGAGGGAGGATGGCGCAGGAGTCGACCCGTACGGGGTCGACGGTTGTCGCAGCAAGACACCGCGAACACACGCCCGAAAGTGCGTCGCCCCGTGGACGGGGAGCGCGTCGATGTCAAGTGGTGCCTCCTGGAGCCAAGCAGAGTCGTCGGCGATGGAAGTGAGCGCACCGAGACGGATCTTGCGGCTCTCGACCTGAGCTCCACCGGAAACCATGATGAAGGCGATCGGACAAATTGCAACTTCTCCAAAAAAGTCGCTAAGACACCTGCCCCACGGTGGGCGCCAACTTTCGTGGTTCTAAGTCTGACAGTAGAATGGGGGGTAAGTATGAGAAGGCAAGGTCCTAGCTATGGAGTAGTTGTACACACGAGTGTTTAGCGAGTTCAGGCCCTTCTCTGAGGAAGTAACAACCCTACGTCTCGGAGCCCGGAGGCGGTCGATTGATCTCTGTGTATATGAGTTATAGCGGTGCGAACCCTTCTACCAGTGGAGGGGGGTGGCTTATATAGAGGACGCCAGGACCCCAGCCAGCCCACGTAGAGGAGGGTTAAAGTACATTAAGGCCGGGCGTTACTGGTAACACCCTACATAAAGTGTCATCATGACCATTAAGACTATTTAATTACAGACCGTTTGGATGCAGCATAGATCCTGAACTTCTGATGGTCGAGTGCGTCTTCATGGTCGAATATCTTCTAGCCAGTCGAGTGGAGTCTCCCTTGGTCGAGTGGAACTTCTCTTGGTCGACTGGAAGGTAGCTTCATATGATAATGTCCTTGGGCATGGTATCCTAGATAGGTCCATGACCCTACCCTAGGTACATAACCTCATCAGTACCCAAGTGGTTCATTGGTCGAGTGGATTGCACTCGACACCTTTACTAGGTACCCTATGTTGTCTCTTGAGCTTCTTTGCTTCTATGGTAGTGACCTTGGGTAGGGTGCATAGGTCAGGCATGTGACCCTACCCTAGGTCTGTATCCTCATCAGAGCCCTCCACCTCATGGGCCCCACGGGACTCCTCTGTGGTAACTCTTTGTTCCAGTATTTTTATATTTTCCAGAAAAAATCTCTGTTGATTTTCAGCGCATTCCTAGAACTTTTATTTCTGCACAAAAACAACACCACGGTAGTTCTGCTGAAAACAGCGTCAGTCCAGGTTAGTTCTAACCAAATCATACCAAAAGCATGTAAAGATATTATAAACATGGCATGAATACATCAAAAATTATAGATAGGTTGGAGACATATCAAGCATCCCCAAGCTTAATTCTTGCTCGTCCTCGAGTAGGTAAATGATAAAAACAGAATTTTTGATGTGGAACGCTACCTAACATATTTATCAATATAATCTTCTCTATTTGGAAAGAATATTCAGATCCATAAGATTCAAAACAAAAGTTTAATATTGACATAAAAGATGATAATGCTTCAAGCATACTAACAAAGCAATCATGTCTTCTCAAAATAACATGGCCAAAGAAAGCTATCCCTACAAAATCATATAGTCTGGCAATGCTCTATCTTCATCACACAAAGTATTTAATCATGCACAACCCCGATGACAAGCCAAGCAATTGTTTTCATACTTTTGATGTTCTCAAAAAATTTCAATCTTTATGCAATACATGAGTGTGAGCTATGGACATAGCACTATAGGTGGAATAGAATGGTGGTTGTGGAGAAGACAAAAAGGAGAAGATAGTCTCACATCAACCAGGCATATCAACGGGCTATGGAGATGCCCATCAATTGATATCAATGTGAGTGAGTAGGGATTGCCATGCAACGGATGCACTAGAGCTTTAAGTGTATGAAAGCTCAAAAAGAAACTAAGCGGGTGTGCATCCAACTTGCCTGCTCACAAATACCTAGAAAATTTTGAGGAAGCCCATCATTGGAATATACAAGACAAGTTCTTATAATGAAAATTCCCACTAGTATATAAAAGTGACAACATAGGAGACTCTCTATCATGAAGATCATGGTGCCGGAACGGGCTCCCGGGAGGTTTTTGGTGGCTATAGAGGCTTGCGGCGGCGGAACTCCCGATCTAGGTTTCTTTCTGGAGGTTTGGGTATTTATAGGAGGGTTTGGCATCGAGAACAAGTCAGGAGGACCCACGGGGTGTCCACGAGGCACAGGGGCGCACCCCAGGGGGGCGCCCTCCAGCCTCGTGGGCCCCACGGGACTCCTCTGTAGTAACTTTTTGTTCCAATATTTTTTATATTTTCCATAAAAAATCTCCGTTGATTTTCAGCGCATTTCGGGAACTTTTATTTCTGCACAAAAACAAGACTACGGTAGTTCTGCTGAAAACAGCGTCAGTCCGGGTTAGTTCTAACCAAATCATACCAAAAGCATGTAAAAATATTATAAACATGGCATGAATACATCAAAAATTATAGATACGTTGGAGACGTATCACTTCACCAACATCTCCTCCCACAACAAGCTCGTGAGGTACAGAGACTTTGGGAAGGCGATGAAAGGGGAGGACTTCAACCCGAGCCAGAGCCCTTTTGATGTTATCTGGTGACGGGAGGAAACATGGCTCGATAGCCATTGGGGATGGACTGGTACATTGTCCTAGAAGTCTCTCGGAGATCAAGAAGCGCTAGACGAGGTCTCTTCCTGAGATGAGGCCAAGACAATGGCCAATGGAGCTCGCCGTCGAGGCTAGCGCCCAGGAGCTTTTGGTGGAGGCAAACAGGCAGGCGGTGCAGAGGGAGAGGCAGTTGGAGGAGAGGATGGCTAATCTGTTGGAGGCGAAGAGGAATCGAAACGACGCGGGTCAACGGGCCATATACGAGCTCCTCGTGGTAAGTTTCTCCCGCATACTAGCCAAATCATGCACGTAATGTTCGTTTCATTACAAACTAATATGACTGACTCGTGAAAACAAAATCTGCAGTCCGTGTGCGAGAAAACTGTCTAGACCCCTCCATTGATGCCCCAGATTGGTATAGCGGACACGGTGAGTTTCATTTGAATAGTCATTAGTTACTAGTATTCACATTTCAGTTGCATCATGTTAACTGAACATTGCAAATGATCTTTGGTGCAGCACGCCTCCCGACAAGCATTGACCAATCCTTCTCCGTATCGTGGTGGTGCAACCCCGATCGGTCCTTCTCCGTCTGGCACTGGCGCAAACCCGACCGGTCCTTCACCTCTATGATGATGGTAAGTTTTCCCAAGTGTTTTGCTTGACAAATGCATACTTAGCTTAAGAAATGACCTACTTAGCTCCAGAATGGCCTATACTTAGTTTGTTTTCCTCGAAAACGACAGAATAACCTTACTTAGCTCCAAAATGACATATTCTACCTAGGATAGCTATAAAATGACCTATACTTAGCATTTTTTTCCTCCAAAATGACTTGATATGCTTTGTTAGCTAGAAAATGGCATAACTACCTAGGATAGCTCAATAATGATCTATAGCTAGCTTAGCTAGTTCATTTATGACATAATTAGCTCACTTGGGTAAAAATGGCATAACTACTTTGCATAACTCAATAATGATCTATAACTAGCTTAACTACTTCATTTATGACATAATTAGCTCACTTAGGTAAAAACTGGAATAATAATCTTGGTTTAGCTCCAAAATGACCTATACTTAGCTTATTTTCCTCGAAAATGACATAATAATCTTACTTAGCTCCGAACTGACATACTTTACATAGGATAGCTATAAAATGACCTATACTTAGCCTTTTTTTCCTCCTAAATGACTTGATATGCTTAGTTAGGTGAAAAATGTCATTACTACCTAGGATAGCTAAATAATGATCTATACTTAGCTTACCTAGTTCATTTATGACATAATTAGCTTACTTAGGTAAAAATGGCATACTAACCATGGTTTAGCTCCAAACTATCATATAATTAGTTTATTTTCCTCCAAAATGACAAAATAACCTTACCTAGCTCCAAAATGACCGATTTTCACTAGGATAGCTCTAAAAATGACCTACACTTACCATTTTGTCCTCCAACGTGAATAAATATGCTTAGTTAGCTCAAAAATGGCATAACTACCTAGGTTAGCTCCAAAATGACCTATTTACCTAGCTTAGCTCTAAAATGACCTACACACTTAGCACTTTTACCTACCTTAGCTAAAAAATGGCATTTTTACCAACCTTAGTTAGAAGACTAAGAAGATAAAGAAGAGGAGAGGAGAAAAGAAAGAGAAGATAAATTCTTCTTCTTCTTTTTCTTCTTCTTTTTCTTCTATCTAGTCTTCTTCTTCTAACTTTCACCTTTCCTAATTTGTAGATTTGCTTGAGATGAGGAAGCTTGCATTGATGGAGTGTACTCTTCCACTTGTGCTTCCTTTTTGTTTATGGAAACTTGTTGGATACGTATGTATGGAAATGTTGTTGGAAACTTCTATATGTACATGTTGTGGGAAACATGTATATGTCGTTGGAAACTTATTGTTGGTATGCTTGTTGAAATTATTTTGAAATGTGTGTGTGTGTGAGTGTGTGTGTGTGTGTGAGTGTGTGTGTGTGTGTGTGTGTGTCTGTGTGAAATTCTATCAAATTGAATGAATTTAAGAAAAAACAAAAAAACAGGGGCTATATAGCCACTTTGCTGTCAGCTAGCAGACGGCAAAGCTGCCACGTGGCAGCTACCTATGCAACCTGGGGTGTACTGGGCTGGCCTATTTGGCAGATTTGTCCTCAGCCAGCAGACGACAAAGGCCTTTGCATCTTTGCCGTCTGCTGGCTGACGGCAAAGATGAAAAGGCCTTTGTCGTATGTGAGCTAATGGCAAAGCATGCCGTTAACCACTTAACGGACCTAAATTGCCACGTGTGCCATCCAGGCTCTTTGATGTCTGCCAGCAGACGGCAAAGGCCTTTGCATCTTTGTCATCCGCCAGCAGATGGCAAAGAGGCCTTTACCGTAGCCTATTCAGCTGGACCTGTTGTCGTCTGCTGGCTGACGATAAAGGCCTTTGTCGTCCGCCTGGCATGCCTTTGATGTTAGCCACGGCTGATGGCAAAGTGCCTGATTCCTATAGTGATGCCACCAGTATTGAGAACCAGTAATCTAGCAGGCCAGCAGACGACAAAGATGCAAAGGCCTTTGTCGTCTACTGGCTGACGGCAAAGCACGCCGTTAACCACTTAACGGACCTGAATTGCCACGTGTGCCATCCAGGCTCTTTGACGTCTGCCAGCAGATGGCAAAGGCCTTTGCATCTTTTTCATCCGCCAGCAGATGGCAAAGAGGCCTTTACGGTAGCCTATTCAGCCAGACCTGTTCTCCTCTGCTGGCTGACGACAAAGGCCTTTGTCGTCCTCCTGGCATGCCTTTGACGTTAGCCATGGCTGATGGCAAAGTGCCTGATTCCTATAGTGATGCCACCAGTATGTGAGAACCAGTAATCTAGCAGGCCACAAATTAATGGTGTCGTGTAATATTTTACCATGCTGCCACTATCGGAACTAGCTTCGTCTTGTGATTTTCACCATGCCTTCGGTATTTTAAGCGGGATCCACTTGTGGGGCTGTATGCTGGACGCACCTAGTAGAGTCATGGCTTACTAGTATATCTTTGGCTAGGCATTTCATGGACATTGCAAATGTGTTAAATGTATGTATGATACATCTTTTTGCTAGCTATCAAAAAAGGGTAGTCGAAAACCGTGTTCTTGGGCCATCAAAGGTGGCTTGACAAATTTGATGAGTGGAGAAGTCATTGAGATCTGTTCGACAACACAGATGATAACTGAGTGATAGCATGTAAGCCAGAAAGAAGTGGAAGAGTGTCAAGGAGAAGATGTTGCTAAAAGTATGGAAAAGGAAATATGTTTTCTAGGAGTAGGACTACTGGGAACTCCTCGGTACTCCACATTGCCTTGATGTCATGCATATGACAAAGAATGTGTGTGAGAATTTTCTTGGAACACTCTTCGACATGCAATAAAAGAGTAACATGGGCGAGGGTGAGACTAGACTGAAAAATACATCGGTATTAGGGATGATCTTCAAGCTGGAGGCCTGAAAACCAATGAGACATGCAAGGGTAAGAAGATAAATAAGGGGGAAAGTGTAGACAAAACCAAGGACAGTTATTGCTCCCCCCCCTCTCCCCCGCACTTGCTTAACTCTTGACGAGAATGAGCTCGCTCAAGTTTCAACTGCCTTGATGGTATCAAAGAGTTTCGGTGACTCAAGGATCATACGCGACAAAGGTTCAATGGAATGAAGTTCCATGAGTGTCATGTGATGATGAGATGCCAACTTCCTATTTCTCTCAAAGGGATCATGGGCGATCACGTCCGCAACACACTTCTTGACCTCTGATACGTCCATTTTGCATCATGTTTTCCTACTATTATTTATATTGTTTTTATGCATATCAATGATTTTTGGAGTAATTCTAATGGCTTGTCTATCATAATATGCAAGGTTCACACAAAGAAGGAGAATACCGGTAGCTGGAATTTTGGACCTGAAAAATCTACGTCAGGCCACATATTCTACACAACTCCAAATGAACTAAAACTTGACGGAGATTTTTTATGGAATATATAAGAATTATTGGAGTAAATAACTACCAGAGCGGGACCACCAGGTGGGCACAACCCACCAGGGCGCGCCCTGGTGGGTTGTGCCCTCCTCGGCCCACCTCTAGTGCCCCTCTTCTGGTATATAAGTCATTTTGTCCTAGAAAAAATAAGGAGAGGACTTTTGGAACAAAGCGCCGCCGTCTCGAGGTGGAACTTGGGTGGCAGCACTTTTGCCCTCCGATGGAGCGATTCGGCCAGGGGAACTTCCCTCCCGGAGGGGGAAATCATCATAATCATCATCACTAACAACTCTCCCATCTTGGGAAGGGCAATCTCCATCAACATATTCAACAGCACCATCCCCTCTCAAACCCTAGTTCATCTCTTGTGTTCAATCTTTGTACCAGAATCTTAGATTGGTGCTTGTGGGTGACTAATAGTGTTGATTACATCTTGTAGTTGATTACTATATGGTTTATTTGGTGGAAGATTATATGTTCAGATCCATTATGCTATTTAATATCCCTCTGATCTTGAGCATGATTATCATTTGTGAGTAGTTACTTTTGTTCTTGAGGTCAAGGGAGAAATCCTGTTGCAAGTAATCATGTGAACTTGATATGTGTTCAATATTTTGATGGTATGTATGTTGTGATTCCCATAGTGGTGTCATGTGAACGTTGACTACATGGCACTTCACCTTATTAGTGCCTAAGGGAATGCATTGTGGAGTAGTTATTAGATGATGGGTTGCGAGAGTGACAGAAGCTTAAACCCTAGTTTATGCGCTACTCTGTAAGGGACTGATTTGGATCCAAAAGTTTAATGCTATGGTTAGATTTATTCTCAATACTTTTCTCATAGTTGCCGATGCTTGCGAGGGGGTTAATCATAAGTACGAGGTTTTTTCAAGTAAGAACAGCACCTAAGCACCGGTCCACCCACATATCAAATTATCAAAGTAGCGAACACAAATCAAACCAACATGATGAAAGTGACTAGATGAAATTCCCGTGTACCCTCAAGAACGCTTTGCTTATCATAAGAGACTATTTTGGCTTGTCCTTTGCCTCAAAACGATTGGGCTACCTTGCTGCACTTTTGTTACCATTACCGTTACTTGCTCATTACAAATTATCTTGCTATCAAACTACTTGTTTCTTATAATTTCAATGCTTGCAGAGAATACCTTGCTAAAAACTACTTGTCATTTCCTTCTGCTCCTCGTTTGGTTCAACACTCTTACTTATCAAAAGGACTACGATTGATCCCCTATACTTGTGGGTCATCAACCTCTGCATTTTTTCATCGTTATCTCTCAAAAGTCAATCAATGTGAAGCGTCTCACAAGACTACAAGAATATATCAATGCAATACTATGTGAGCTTGAGATACATTTCCCACCTGCATTCTTTGATGTTATGGTACATTGCTTCCTCTCAACTAGGAAGGTGTTGGGCCCCCAAGTGCAAGGGTTTGTAGAAAGCAACAGTGTCCCTCGAGTGACCATAAGTTTAAGCTTTCGAATCCATGAGAGCTAAGTGTTTATAATTAATTATTTGTACCTACACAAAACAAAATGTCCTTGTGTCCCCCAACTAGACTAGCGAGGTTGTCAATCTCACTAGATTTGCTAGTTACAAAGGAATAAAAAATACAAGTGTATGTAAGATTTGATTGCAGCAAGAAAGTAAAAGAAAACATAAATTGTGATTGGAAAGTTATAGGAAGAAGATTGACCTGGATTTGTAGGTTCACTGGCGGTTTCCCTCCAAAAAGATAGCAATGGTGTGGTGAACAAACTACAATTGAGCATCAGTTAAATTGCAATATTTATGAATTGAGTATACATGGCATAGTTAGCATATGAGCATCACATTCCAATATCTATAGATAACCATCCGACAACATCTGTAGATAATACTCCACCCCAACACTGCTATCCAGCATGCATCTCATAGTATTAAATAAAATAGAGTATTGCATTAAGTAGTGACACGAAGTCGATGATATAGTGTCTTCATCCTGCATTGAAACAATCCTATTTTTATCCCTAGTGGCAACAACACAATGCAAACCTTTTTACTTTGTGTCACTATGGTACTTGCAAGAGTTCGGCCAACTATCATGTATAACTCCCTCTAGAAGATCAAACCCCCCAACTAGGCCAGAGAAAGAAGAATAGATTGGAGAGGGCATAACAATAAGAATTATGGTAAGAAGAAACCAAATAGATCTCAAGAGAATTCATGGGTATGCTTATCATAAAGTGACAATTCATCATATCCAAACAAACACACTGCAAGAATTACATCAGATGGATCACAATCATGTAGGGAAACTCACGTGATCTTTATATAGATAAATATGGGAGATAAAACCAACTAGATACTACTAAGAACCCATAGTCCAAAGGAAATTACTCACAAGTGATCATGATGGACTTCAAGTTGATGGAGATGGACACAATGAATATTTCCTCCTCTGCTATAGTACCGACAAAGGCCTCTAGATTGGATCTCAACGCAAGAAAGGTGTGCGGTGGCAGGAAAATTATGGTCATAAATTCCTGAAGGTTTTCAGAGGTATATGAAGGCATGGGGAACGAGAGGCTATTAGTGTGTGGAAGTCTATGTTGCACTTTGGCAACGCCCTATGTGCCATCCTTCGAGAAGTCTGCAGGATCAACGACATCAACCTATGGGGTACTGGAAATGATAATGTGTGAAATATCCTACTAAGAAATATGAACAAAAGATTCAAGTTCCTGAATGAGTACGTGATAACCCAAAAGTATAGGGGATCGCAACAGTTTTCGAGGGTAGAGTATTCAACCCAAATTTATTGATTCGACGCAAGGGGAGCCAAAGAGTATTCTCAAGTATTAGCAGCTGAGTTCTCAATTCAACCACACCTGAAAGACTTAATATCTGTAACAAAGTATTTAGTAGCAAAGTAGTATGGAAGTAATGGTAACGGTAACAGAAGTAACAGTAGCAGTTTTGTAGCAAGTGTAACAGTGGCAACGACAAAGTAACTTAGCAAAGATTAATATGTGAAAAGCTCGTAGGCAATGGATCAGTGATGGATAGTTGTGTCGGATGGCATTCATCATGCAACAGTTATAACCTAGGGTGACACAGAACTAGCTCCAATTCATCAATATAATGTAGGCATGTATTCTGTATATGGTCATACGTGCCTATGGAAAAGAACTTTCATGAAATCGTTTGTCCTACCCTCCCATAGCAGCGGGAATACATGAACTCCTCAAACTACGGTAATCACCGGAAAGAATCCCGGTTATTGTCACATTGGGGTATGCGGATCATAACTCGTAATAGGTGTCTACAACTTGCAAGATCGGATCAAGAACACAAATATATTCATGAAAACATAATAGGTTCAAATCTGAAATCATGGCACTAGGGCCTAACAAGCATTAAGCATAGAAAAGTCATAGCAACATTAATTTCAGAACATAGTGGATACTAGGGATCAAACCCTAACAAAACTAACTCGATTGCATGATAAATCTCATCCAACCCATCACCGTCCAGCAAGTCTACGATGGAATTACTCATGCAAGGTGGTGAGCGTTATAAAATTGGTGATGGAGGAAGGTCGATGATGTTGATGGCGACGAACCCCCTCTCCGGAGCCCCAAACAGACTCTGGATTAGCCCTCCCAATGAAGAACAGGAGGAGGCGACTCCGTATCGTAAAACGCGATGAATCCTTCTCTCCGATTTTTTTTCTCTTCAAATAGGTACTTATAGAGCTGGAATTAGGGTCGGAGGAGCTCCAGGGGGCCCACAAGCCTGCAGGGCATGCCCCCAGGGCTTGTGGCCTCTGGGTGGCCCCCTCTGGTTGATTCTTTCACCAATATTTTTTCTATATTCCAAAAATATTCTCCATAAATTTTCAGGTCAATCCGAGAACTTTTATTTCTGCATAAAAATAACACCATGGCAATTCTACTGAAAATAGCATCAGTCTGGGTTAGTTCCATTCATCATGCAAGATAGAGTCCAAAGCAAGGGCAAAATAGTTTGGAAAAATAGATACGATGGAAACGTATCAACTCCCCCAAGCTTAACCCATTGCTTGTCCTCAAGCAACTCAGTTGACAAACTGAAAGTGACTAAGAAAACCATTTACAAACTCTGTTTGATCTTGTTGTTGCAAATATGTATAGCCAGCATTCAGAGGTTCAGCAGAGATTATGAACTAACCATATTCACAATAACATTTAGGTGTCACATTTACTCATATCAATGGCATAATCAACTAGCGAGCAATAATAATAAATCTCGGATGACAACACTTTTCCAAAAAATCATGATACAATATGATATAATGGTATCTTGCTAGCCCTTCTGAGACCACAAAACATAAATGCAGAGCACCCCTAAAGATCAAGGACTGACTAGACTTTATATTTCATGGCAAAAGAGATCCATTCACACTCACACTCAATATTAATTAATAACAAAGCATACAAATGATAGTGGAATACTCTCTAGCTAGTGCTTTTTATGAGAGGATGATGACTCAGCAATAAAATTAAATAGGTAGGCCCTTTGTAGAGGGAAGCAGAGATTTGCAGAGTTGCCAGAGCTCAAGCTTTTAAAATAGTGATGAATATAATTTTGAACGGTATGCTTTCATTGTCAACATAACAACCAAGAGATCTCGGTATCTTCCATGCTAGATACATTGTAGGTAGTTCCCAAACAGAATGGTAAAGTTTTTACTCCCCCTCCACCAACAAGCACACTCCACGGCTAACCGAATCCACGGGTACACTCCATACCAACAACAGTCCTGGGGGTGTTTTGTTCGAAAATATATTTTGATTTGATTTAGAGCATGGAACTGGGCATCCCGATTACCAGCCACTTTCTCATGAATGACAAGTGAATAAACACTCATCGTGAGAATAACCCACCTAGTGTCGAAGATAATGACAGCCCCCAGTCGCTACATGAGCGATTCGGGCATACAAATCAGAATATTATTAGAAGGTTTAGAGTTTGGCACATGCAAATTTAATTAGAACAGCAGGTAAATACTGCATGTAGGTACGTATGATGGACTCATATGGAACAACTTTGGGTTTATGGAAGTGGATGCACAAGCAGTATTCCCACTTAGTACAAGTGAAGGCTAGCAAAAGATTGAGGAGCGACCAACTAGAGAGCAACAACGGTCATAAACATGCATTGAGATAAACCAACACTGAGTGCAAGCATGAGTAGGTATAAATCACTAAAAGGATCAAGAAGAGGTGTCTAGAGGGGGGGTGATTAGACCCTCAACAAATAAAGGTAGCAGTTTTTAAGTTTTTCAAGTTGAGGTTGTAGATTAGCACAATTTCAAGCACACACAATACAATTCAAGCAAGCATGCAAAGAGTATATGAGCAACGGAAAGTAAAGCATGCAACTTGCAAGAAAGTAAAGGGATGGGATTGGAGTGTGCAAACGCAGTTGGAGACACAAAGATTTTTGGCGTGGTTCCGATAGGTGGTGCTATCGTACATCCACGTTGGTGGAGACTTCAACCCATGAAGGGTAACGGTTGTGCGAGTCCACGGAGGGCTCCACCCATGGAGGGTCCATGAAGAAGCAAACTTGTCTATCCCACCATGGCCATTGCCCATGAAGGACTTGCCTCACTAGGGTAGATCTTCACGAAGTAAGCGATCTCCATGCCCTTACAAACTCCTTGGTTCAACTCCATAATCTTGATGGTGTGTTGATGATGAACTCCTTGCTCTTGTGCTTCAAATGATAGTCTCCCCAACAATCAACTCTCTCACAAAGATTTGACTATGGTGGAAAGATGATTTGAGTGGAAAGTAACTTGGGGAAGGCTAGAGATCAAGATTCTTGTGGTTGGATTGGAATATCTTGGTCTCAACACATCAGTAGGTGGTTCTCTCTCAGAAAGTGAATGTTGGAAGTGTAAGCATGTTCTGATGGCTCTCTCCCAAAAAGAAGAGAGGGTGGAGAGGTATATATAGCCTCCACACAAAATCTAACCATTAGACACAGATTCCCAAACTCGGTGAGACCGAATGGTGAAACTCAGTCAGACCGATTCGGGTCAAAATGTGAACGTTAGAGTTTTAGGTGGGACCGACAAGGTCAACTCTGTGGGACCGATGTGCAAGGGTTAGGGTAAAACCTCAACTAGGTTTGACCGATTACTCAAACTCGATGAGACCGATTTTGGTAATAAGCAAACTAAGTTTTGGTCAAGCAAACTCGGTGGGACCGACTGAACACACTCGGTAAGACCAAAATTGTGGCAATAGATCACCGACAATTTGCAAGCCCATCTCAGTGAGACTGAGATCCCATCCGTAAGACCGAACTAATTAGGGTTTGGCAGTGGTTGTATCTGATGAAACTCGGTGGTGCCGGATAGATCAAATTGGTGGGGCTGAGTTTGACATTTAGGTTTAGGATATATGTGGATGTGAGGAAGTGGTTGAGGGTTTTGGAGCATATCATTAACACTTTGAGCAAGCAAGCCATTAAGCAACACCTCATCCCTTTTTAATAGTATTGGCTTTAATATGTACTCAATGTGATCTTGGATCACTAAAATGAAAAAGTAGAGTCTTGAGCTTTTGCCAATATTTGTCCTTAACATCTTGAATGGGTTCCACATCCTCTTGTCCATGTCCATGCCACTCCAATGTTGAACTTATCTGTAATATACTAGGTAGAAGTATTAGTCCAACAAGAGATATGCTGACATAATTTACCAAAATCACCCAGGGAGCACTTGGGCTTTGAATCTCCCCATTTTTTGTAATTGATGACAACATACAACAAAGCTTTAGATAAAGATATAAGGAAATAGCAAGTAAAGCTTTGGCAAGACATGCAACTTGCATTAACTCCCCCTACATGTATGCAATCATCTGATGATAGATCATAAGAGTATGAGAATGCATAAACATGTCACAGCAAGCAGTGAGTTACATGTGTCTTGGCTATATGCATCAGAGCAAATGATGTGGATGCTGGTAATATACCATCATGTTCATGAATTTCTCTTGCAAACAATATGTACACCAGCAAGAGGTCTTCATGCTCATGAATGTGATGCATATACTTACCTTGTGGTCTTGAGCTAGATTTGAAAGAGATGTACCTGGGTAAACAAGGTTAGATAACACAAGAACATCTACTAGACAGAGCAAAAACAGGAGAACACAAGAATACTAAGACTGGGATGACATGTTGCGAGTGAGTACTAGGTACTCTATTTGCTTATTGACATGTCCCCAAGAATAAAGATATGCAATGAATTCCAAAGATTTTCTTCCCTTAGCTGTCTTTCTCCCCCTGAATCTGACATGGATAATGCGAGAAGATAGGGTAATAGAAAATCAGAGCAAACAAGAAAATAACCAGAGCAAGATAGAATTATAACATATACTATCATGTCTTTCCCCTCTTGAAGACATGAAACAGCTTTCCTCTTAAGAATGAAAGCATCAGGAGAAGCTTTTAGCAGTGCATTCTCTCTTATGTGATAAGCTTTGATGTGCTCTCTCTCCCCCTTTGACATCAATTTCCAAGAAGGGACTTCTGGAGCATGAGTCAAGTAGGTTTGGTCCTTGAGTCACATTACAAAGCCATATGTAATATAGGATGCTGATACAGGACAAGTTTCATTGAGTGGAGCTGGGACAAATATGCAGGATGTAAGTGACACAGTTTTTGTCTCAGGATTGAAATCGGTAGCACCGAGTTGTCATTATCGGTAGCACCGAGATGGTTCGGTTCAACCGAAGAAAACAATCCGGTGAGACCGAGTTCAACCCAGAGAGTAAATACTTGTCACCTCAGCTCACTTAGGCAATTAAGATCTCACAAGGATATGCAAGGAATTAACTGAAGAATTTGCAATGAATTGGATGCAGGGAAATGCAGAAAATAACAGAAAAAAGAAAGAAATCTAGATGAAGTTTTTTTTCAAAGGGGAACTAGCATGCAAGAGATAAATGCAAGAACACAAAGAAGCAACAGAGAAACAACAGAGAACTTCATCTAGAAACGGTCGGTGGAAAAGTCATCTATGTTAGAGTATATTGACTTAGGAGTCAAGTGAGGACACTTGATCATAGGTCATACTCATTGTTAAAGCTCAAAATGGGGTTGCCATTTTTTTTAAGCATTTTGATGTATTCACATCTTGTTGAGTTGCGTTGAACCATGTCTTGGGGTAAAGCTCCCCTAAGATGGAATGACATACCTTGGGTGGTGGTGTTGAACTTGGTCATGTAGTTGAACTTGTGTAGGGTGCTCAAGTTGATGTGGATCATCAAGAGTTGGGAGAACCACTTGTAGTTTAAGTTCATCTTCCTACATGGGTTATGTCACAGTCCTAGAGCTTGCTTGTAACTAGTGGCATTGCATCCATGCATCATGTCTAAATTTCTTTAAATTTGAATTGAGGAATTTTCAAAAGCCTCAGAAGACCTCTAAAAATAACCAACATTTAAATCTTCTCAAATGAGTCCAAGAAAATGTTCCTGTTATTCTTTAGAAATGTTGGTAAGAGGTAAAATTCAAACCAATATTTTTGGAGTCACAGAAATATTTATTTTGGCCATTTGAATTAATCCAATAACTATTTGCTTTGGATTTATATTTAATATATATTAAATATGACTCCAATAATTCTGGAAGTTTGTGAGTGGCTTTGTATATATTTTAGCAAGCCATATAATAACCTACAGAATTTATTAAAATGATTTAGTTGCTAAACTAAATCAAAACAAAACAGAAAAAAATAGAAAACTGAAACGAATAATAAAGAGAGGGAGAGAAGGCCACCAGGCCACCTACCTAACCTACCTGGCGGCCCAGCTGCGGCCCAGCACTGTTGGCCCAGCCCAGCAGTCGCCCCCACCGTCTTCAACCTCCTGCCAGTAGGCAGGAGGGCGTGTGGCCACCGCACGCCGGCACGCGCCGAGCCACCTCCTGCTTGCCGCTCTCCTTCCCCGACGCTCTGGACGCCTCCCCCGAGCGCCACGCACCCCCC
>NC_041391.1:438301198-438323803 GCF_002162155.2 Triticum dicoccoides | reverse complement strand
GTGGCCTCTCCCCTTCCCTGGCTCTCTCCCGAGCGGAGCTCGTCGCCGCCGCTCGCTGTAGCCACGCCTACCGTGCTCCCCTCGCCTCCCCGTGTCGCCTGAAAGCTCCGCCACCATCCATTACACCTCCTAGAGCAAGCCCCGAGCGCCGGACGCCCCAAGACGACCGCCTCGACTCCGTCTTCAAGCTTCGGTCGCCGACGATCGCCCTCGACGATTCGTCATCCTCAGAGCCCTGCCGTCTTTCCCCTCTCTTCTCTCTGCGGAACGCACCCTCTAGCCGCCCTAATCACCGGAGCTGATTGCTCCTCGCCGCCGGCCATGGCGCCGCCGTGGCCAGGGCCACCCCAGCTTGCGCCGAGCATGTTACCAAGTTCGCCGCCCTCCCAGGAGCCCGCAGCGCCCTTCTGTTTCCCCTCTAGTGCACCGTAGCGCCGTGTTCGACCTCGGCCGAACTCTGGCGGCCACCTAGGTCATCGCCGGTGCCGATTCCGGCCACCCCGACCCCAGCTAACTCCACCAAGAGATTCGGCTCGTCCCCAGCTCCACCTAGATGCCCTCCACGGCCCATTTGGTCGTCGGAGTGGCCAAAACCACTCTCGCCGCCACGTCGGGCTCGCCGGAGGCTAAACGCCGGTGTAGCCGACGTTGACCTTGACCACGGGTGGGCCCTGGTTGACTCTCCTGAGTCAATGACAGGTGGGGCCCAGCCCTGTTAACTATTTAGGATTAGTTTAAATTAATTTTAGTTTAACTAATTACACTGACACGCGGGACCCACTGTCAGGTTTGACCCGAACCGTGTCCTGTTGACCTGCTGATGTCACACTGACGTCAGGCTGATGCAGTAATTGATTTTCTGGATTTATTTTAATTCAGGAAATTTCAGAAAATACCCCAAACTTCTAAAAATCATATAAATTCAACCGTAGCTCAGAATGAAATAATTTATATATGAAAAATGATCAAAAAAATATGAAGAATTTGTTTATGCCATGATCATGCATGTTTGAACAAGTTAACCTCACTGAATAGGATGAATCATGATTAGGGTAATTTGTGAAAGAACATTTGGAGTTGGAGTTTAACCTTGTTTGAATTCCACTTCAATTAATTTGGCTTACAGCTGCATTAGCTCAAAACACCAGCATATTGCCATGTCATTATCATGCATCATATTGTTGCATCGCATTGATTGTGTTCTTTCTTGTTTGCCGGTAATTGTCCCCTCTTAGTAGACGACGTTCCGATGATTATTCGATGACACCGATGAAGAACTATATTATCTTCAGAAGTGCCAGGCAAGCAAAACCCCCTTGTTCATTCCGATACAATCCTACTCTCTCGCCCTGCTCTCTTTTACTGCATTAGGACAACAACGAGTCATTTGTTACTTGCTGCGGTAGCTGAACCCCTTTATCCTCTGCATGACCTGTCATTGCCACAGTAAATAGATGAAACCCACTAGTATGAGTAGGAACTGTTTGAGCCCTGTTGTGCCTACTCATTCATGTTTGTTTGTCATGCCTGCTACTGCTTAGAGTTGAGTCAGGTCTGATTCATCGGGAATGAATCAGAGGTGTGTAAACATGTCCTACTGTGTGTGAGCTAAGTGTGTGAACACGATTTGGTAAAAGGTATCGGTGAGAGGCCATGTAGGAGTACATGGTGGGTTGTCTCATTGAAGCCGTCCTTAGGAACTGAGTTCTATGTTTGTGATCCATGAAACAGTTACTACCACGCATTGGGCCCGAAACCAATGGACCCTCTCGGCTTCTTAATCACCCTTGTCCTCTGTCCAGGAGTTGCAAGTAGTTTCTGGTGTTTGTAGTATGCTAGAGGCCGTGGGCAGCGCTGACCGAAGGGGTGGGCTGTGATGCGGTAGGCACGTGGCACGGTGTACCGAGCGCCCGTTTGGTGTCTCGGGAACCCTGCACACATCGTTTGGGGCTGTGAGCGAAACTCCGGCCGGATCTCCTCGCGGATGGAACCTGAATAGGCGATAAACCTGGACTAGAGACTTGAGTGTTTAGGCAGGCCGTGGCCGACACCCACGTTGGGCTTCCGCTTGAAGGTTGCCGAGTACATGTCGTGTAAACGGCGGTAAGTGGTGAGAGCGTGTGTGAAGAAGTATACCCCTGCAGGGTTAACATCATCTATTCGAATAGCCGTGTCCACGGAAAAGGACTTCTAGGTTGCCTGTACAGTTCATAGACAAGTGAAAGTGGATACTCTAAAATACGCAAGATAAGCGTGAGTGCTATGGATGGCGTTCTCGTAGGGAGATGGGAGCGGATCCATAATGGTGTATTGATATGGTGAATATGTGGACTCGTGTGCGCCACCTCAAAAGAGTTACTTACAGTCGTAGTTTAGGTTAGCCACCGAGTCAAAGCCGGCTTGCTGCAGTTAAACTCCACCATCCCCTTTGTTGATAATGATGCATATGTAGTTAGTTCTGATGTAAGTCTTGCTGGGTACATTTGTACTCACGTTTGCCTATTTTATGTTTTTGCAGAGAGACTTCAGTCTCACTAGTAGTTCCGCTTGGACTTCGACGTTTAGCTTGTTACCTCAGCTACGATCTTGTGCCTCGGCAGGATTTGGTAGATAGTCAGGCTTCTCAGCCTTTTTCGTTTATAGATGTCTGTACTCAGACATGATAGCTTCCGCTTGTGTGTTGACTTGTATGCTCTGAATGTTGGGTCATGAGACCCCTATTTGTAATATCTCGCTCCCCGGAGCCTTTGTATAAATACTTGAGTCGTAGAGTCATGTTGTGATGCCATGTTGTATTTGCACATATCGAGCATATTGTGTGTATGTTATTGAAATGCTTGGTATGTGTGGGATCTGACTATCTAGTTGTTTATCCTTAGTAGCCTCTCTTACCGGGAAATGTCTCCTAGTGTTTCCACCGAGCCAGGGTAGCTTGCTACTGCTCCAGAGCACTTAGGCTGGCCGGCATGTGTCCTTCTTTGTTCCTGTGTCTTTCCCTTCGGGGAAATGTCACGCGATGAATAACGGAGTCCTGTTAGCCCGCTACAGCCCGGTTCACCGGAGTCCTGCTAGCCCAGTGCTACAGCCTGGATTCACTCGCTGATGACCGACACGTTCGATGCTGGGTCATGGATGCCTGTCCCTGTAAGTTTGTGCCACTTTGGGTTTACGACTAGCCATGTCAGCCCGGGCTCCTTATCATATGGATGCTAGCGACACTATCATATACGTGTGCCAAAAGGCGCAAACGGTCCCGGGCAAAGGTAAGGCGACACCCATGGGAATACCGTGCGTGAGGCCGCAAAGTGATATGAGGTGTTACATGCTAGATCGATGTGGCATTGAGTCGGGGTCCTGACAGCGTTGGTATCAGAGCTTGACTGCCTGTAGGATTACCAAGCCAAACTGGTCGAAGTTGAGTCTAGAAATTCTTTAGTTATGTAAGGGAATTGATTGTGGGATGGAACGTAAGGCTCTTTTTACTCCTTTACCTCATGGCCTTCTGATCTGAGTCATGCTCTTCTCTTCTACGGGATTAGGAATTAGGCTTCTCATCTATCTATCAGGATGACGTGTTACTAATCCATAGACCTTTAAGATTGTTGGTTTTAAGCCCCAGTTCAGTTCCTACAAATTCTGTATGATTACTGTTGATCTCGGAACCTTGATACTGTGATGTTGAGTGGTTATGCCACCATTTTTGCAGGATGTCTCAAATCATTTTGAGCATTTACAGCCGTTATGCTGTCCAAGTCATCCCAGGTCTCTAAATAGTCTGATGCATTTGCAAATCCTTTCCTTCCGTCTCCGATGTCCCTTTTGGTCGGAATAAGCACACTAATCGGTAGGTTGAGGTACTTTGTTGCCTCGGCGTAGATGTTGGAGCTATTATTATGAGCTTAGGTGTTTAGGAAGTCACCTAGCAATTTAGCAATGCTTTTGTATCCCCAGTGTGATGATTCTGGCCATTATTTTTGAAAGCATCCCGTGATGTTATTAGTTAGTAGGCATTCTATTTCTGGGTTCTTGAACCCGAGATTCACCCTACTTATTTCATGTTGTTAGTAATTGCTAGCTCCCTTAGGTTATTAGTGACCTTGCGATAGTCCTCGAGGTCCGTGGTATTTCTTTCTTTCAAATACCATGAACCAATAAGGCAGAAGTTCTTTGAATTAAAAGATCACAATAGGAGTACTCTTGAGGAGTTCTCCATTCATAATTGTGAATCTGCCAGTTCTACTTTCCTGCATGGGTTATCCGGAAGAAACCTGATGAACTTGATTCAACATATTAATCTGTGCATCCACAACTCAGAAAATTATATGTTCCTTTGGGTTGTTCTCTTTAGTTGTATTCTGACCCCGTCTATCAATTGATAGTCAAGAGTATGCGTGCATTCGTTTATCGATGCCTATTACTCTTGTGGTCCGTCAAGCCATTCTGTCCTGAATGACTTGGAGAAACAAACTCCAGTACCTCATCCATATCTAGGATTGGGTCAAAGCAGTTGTATTCCGCAGATCAAATGCCAATCCAGCTTTTGGTTCTGTTCTACCTTCGAGTATTACCCCCTTTATGTCAGAATTGTCATGAGAACTGCACCAACTCTCATGAATTTTGACGTAGTGATACTTCTCACCATCATTAGTCATTCCTCGGTCCTCGTGTTGATGCAACCGGAATACCGACAAATGAATTGTGATGTGTGAAATCAATACTCCTAGCAACCTCGTTGCTTGGTAGTTAAAGGACAATAATTTCATTCTTAGCGTGTTGGTTTTTGAATCATCCTTCTAAGACTGATCGTGCTACCTAGTCCTTATTTCGGTGCACCCTTCGATTGATGAGTTAGGATCTTGTCAAGTCCTCACTCATTTGATCATATCGTCTTGCCCTCAAAAGAGAGATTGTTCTCGAGCTTAGTAACATACCGGTGGTTCGTGATTTTCCGAATATCTTCTCGGAAGTATTACCAGGTTGTCCCCTGACTGTTATGTGGAGCTCGTGATCAAGTTGGTTTCTTGTGAACCACCCTCTCTCCAAGAATCGGTGTTAGATATCCCTGAGCTAGTTGGTTAAGCTAGACAACAACTTGGAGAGTTGGAAGATAAAAGCTTGCCTGACTTAGTTCATTCCAAAGGGATATTCTTGTGTAGTGTGTGTTGAAGAAAGATGATATCTTCATCGATTGGTCCCTGTGATCAGTTGCTGGACCTATTGTCTTATCAATCCTTTGATTTGAGTGTGGGCTATCATCAAATCAAATCAGTACCAACGATGCTCGTAATGTTGTCTTACTCGTGGTTGATCCCTCGAGCATACACCATTACATCTTTGGTCTGACCAATGCTATCACCATGTTCACATGATGGTGGAAGTCCAGTGATATGGAAATTCCGATGAGTTGTTGTTGAGCCCATCAGTAGCATTTTGTCTCCCCCCATGAATCATGTTGAACATCAACCTAGTGTTGAAAATTTTGTAAGCAATGCCTTCGTGCTCCATTCATGAAGCCTATGTTTGGATGAAAGTAGTGACTTCCTCTAATTCATGTGCATCTGATGTAAGTTGCCGCCATTAATTCGAGGAAGATTGTTTTGTTTCCTTTGGAATCATCCCAAATCAGTCATGCACACGTGCGAAGTATTCTGTAGTCTGGAGGCTTGCAACCTTCATTCTATATGTGTCCCTAGCACACTAAGCCACTGATTGACTTGTTCAAGGAAAAGAAGTCTATGCTTGGGATCTAATCCATGGACTTGCGTAAAGACTTCGATATCCTCGATTATGGTTCCCCACCTGAACTCGGTAGTGTTTTATGATAAGACTACTATGTGGTCATTCTTGTCTTGGACAACATGTTCACATGTTAGTAGCAGAACCAGCTCATGTTTTGGAGCTTGCTATCGTAGTTCATTTCCGAGAATCTCGCAACATCTTCTTGTCGATTTGTGTTGCAAACTTTCATTTTCTTTCTAGACTCGATGAGTCTGGAATATCCTAACACTCAGGCGGATATGATGGTTGGAATATTCCAACATTTGCATTTTGTTCGCAGCTTGCACCCCATCGTGCCAATTCTCCATGGGTTGTCCTTCCCAGCAGTTGCTGTCTAGGATCATCCTCAAAAGTGGACTTACCATGGGTCCCATCCATCTCCGATGCTAAGCAAAATTCATCCATCGCGTTGTCTTCAACAAGGTAGTCCACATCATCCATTCTAGTCTGAGTATGTCATTCTTCCGAACTCCACCAAACGATCGTTTGTGATTGCCTTAGGCTGGTATAAAGAGATTCAATGATCTTTGTATCAAAAGTAATTCTTTTTGCCACTTAAGGGAATAGTTCTTTGCGTCACTTTTCCCAAGGTGCCCGTTACAGAATCCTGGCAGTTATTTCTTCGCCACCTTGACACCATCCACCATTTTACCTAAGCGTGGAATGGTTGCCTACCAATTTGAATCTTCGTCATCCATTTCTTTACCATCATTCCTAATGTGTGTTTGGTGTCTCAACTCAAGAGTTGTTCTTACGTCTCTCCATGAACTGATCTTGAGTTTCTCGATCCTCAAGAAGAGTAAATCCTGTAGGGTTTCCCCCTTCTTTCTGTTGTTGTGTCGAGTGAAGATCTCGAAAGCAAAGACGTCAAGACCAAAATGATGGAATGAATCAACCTCTTTGAGAAGGGCAAATGGATCATGAAGATTGTGATAGTTGTGACTTCCCTTTTCCTCTTACCTCACGTCTTGAATCTCGGGGCGAGATTCTTGTTTAGTGGGGGTGAGTTGTCACAGCCCTAGAGCTTGCTTGTAACTAGTGGCATTGCATCCATGCATCATGTCTAAATTTCTTTGAATTTGAATTGAGGAATTTTCAAAAGCCTCAGAAGACCTCTAAAAATAACCAACATTTAAATCTTCTCAAATGAGTCCAAGAAAATGTTCCTATTATTCTTTAGAAATGTTGGTAAGAGGTAAAATTCAAACCAATATTTTTGGAGTCACAGAAATATTTATTTTGGCCATTTGAATTAATCCAATAACTATTTGCTTTGGATTTATATTTAATATATATTAAATATGACTCCAATAATTCTGGAAGTTTGTGAGTGGCTTTGTATATATTTTAGCAAGCCATATAATAACCTACAGAATTTATTAAAATGATTTAGTTGCTAAACTAAATTAAAACAAAATAGAAAAAAATAGAAAACTGAAACAAATAATAAAGAGAGGGAGAGAAGGCCACCAGGCCACCTACCTAACCTACCTGGCGGCCCAGCTGCGGCCCAGCACTGTTGGCCCAGCCCAGCAGTCGCCCCCACCGTCTTCAACCTCCTGCCAGTAGGCAGGAGGGCGTGTGGCCACCGCACGCCGGCACGCGCCGAGCCACCTCCTGCTTGCCGCTCTCCTTCCCCGACGCTCTGGACGCCTCCCCCGAGCGCCACGCACCCCCCCTGACCCCTCTCTCCCTCGCCCGTGGCCTCTCCCCTTCCCTGGCTCTCTCCCGAGCGGAGCTCGTCGCCGCCGCTCGCCGTAGCCACGCCTACCGTGCTCCCCTCGCCTCCCCGTGTCGCCTGAAAGCTCCGCCACCATCCATTACACCTCCTAGAGCAAGCCCCGAGCGCCGGACGCCCCAAGACGACCGCCTCGACTCCGTCTTCAAGCTTCGGTCGCCGGCGATCGCCCTCGACGATTCGTCATCCTCAGCACGCCCCCGGATACCCCGAGCATCGCTTCGTGATCTACGTGAGCCCTGCCGTCTTTCCCCTCTCTTCTCGCTGCGGAACGCACCCTCTAGCCGCCCTAATCACCGGAGCCGATTGCTCCTCGCCGCCGGCCATGGCGCCGCCATGGCCAGGGCCACCCCAGCTTGCGCCGAGCATGTTACCAAGTTCGCCGCCCTCCCAGGAGCCCGCAGCGCCCTTCCGTTTCCCCTCTAGTGCACCGCAGCGCCGTGTTCGACCTCGGCCGAACTCCGGCGGCCACCTAGGTCGTCGCCGGCGCCGATTCCGGCCACCCCGACCCCAGCTAACTCCACCAAGAGCTTTGGCTCGTCCCAGCTCCACCTAGATGCCCTCCGCGGCCCATTTGGTCGTCGGAGTGGCCAAAACCACTCTCGCCGCTGCGTCGGGCTAGGCGGCGGCTAAACGCCGGTGTAGCGGACGTTGACCTTGACCACGGGTGGGAGATGGGAGCGGATCCATAATGGTGTATTGATATGGTGAATATGTGGACTCGTGTGCGCCACCTCAAAAGAGTTACTTACAGTCGTAGTTTAGGTTAGCCACCGAGTCAAAGCTGGCTTGCTGCAGTTAAACTCCACCATCCCCTTTGTTGATAATGATGCATATGTAGTTAGTTCTGATGTAAGTCTTGCTGGGTACATTTGTACTCACGTTTGCCTATTTTATGTTTTTGCAGAGAGACTTCAGTCTCACTAGTAGTTCCGCTTGGACTTCGACGTTTAGCTTGTTACCTCAGCTACGATCTTGTGCCTCGGCAGGATTTGGTAGATAGTCAGGCTTCTCAGCCTTTTTCATTTATAGATGTCTGTACTCAGACATGATAGCTTCCGCTTGTGTGTTGACTTGTATGCTCTGAATGTTGGGTCATGAGACCCCTGTTTGTAATATCTCGCTCCCCGGAGCCTTTGTATAAATACTTGAGTTGTAGAGTCATGTTGTGATGCCATGTTGTATTTGCACATATCGAGCATATTGTGTGTATGTTATTGAAATGCTTGGTATGTGTGGGATCTGACTATCAAGTTGTTTATCCTTAGTAGCCTCTCTTACCGGGAAATGTCTCCTAGTGTTTCCACCGAGCCAGGGTAGCTTGCTACTGCTCCGGAGCACTTAGGCTGGCCGGCATGTGTCCTTCTTCGTTCCTGTGTCTGTCCCTTCGGGGAAATGTCACGCGATGAATACCAGAGTCCTGTTAGCCCGCTACAGCCCGGTTCACCGGAGTCCTGCTAGCCCAGTGCTACAGCCTGGATTCACTCGCTGATGACCGACACGTTCGATGCTGGGTCATGGATGCCTGTCCCTGTAAGTTTGTGCCACTTTGGGTTTACGACTAGCCATGTCAGCCCGGGCTCCTTATCATATGGATGCTAGCGACACTATCATATACGTGTGCCAAAAGGCGCAAACGGTCCTGGGCAAAGGTAAGGCGACACCCGTGGGAATACCGTGCATGAGGCCGCAAAGTGATATGAGGTGTTACATGCTAGATCGATGTGGCATTGAGTCGGGCTCCTGACAGGTTAGTCTTGCAAGGAAGAGAACTTGTGTATCCAAAGTGACAATCATAAAATTTGAATACCAATTGAAAGTTGATATAAGGAATTTGTCAAAGGATATATTGAATGGATTTGTGCTTCCTTGTCTTCATCCACCATTTTGTAGAGACTTGGGGAAGTAGAGATTGCTTAGAATGTGATTTAGTTGCGATCTCATAGAGTTGGGTTCGTCCAAGTACCTACAAGGGTTAGATAGCACGCAAGAGTACAAGAATATCAAAGACATGTGATCATCATCATAAGAGAAATATCAAGGGTTAGTCAAAGTAAGGCTCATGCCTTGCATGAATCCGCATGGAGTTTCTTCTCCAAATTTGAGGCATCAATGATGTTCAATTCACCTCTCAACCTGCAAAACACTTTCTCATCAAGTGGTTTGGTGAATATATCTGCCAATTGCTTATCGGTACAAACATGCTTAAGTTTGATATCTCCCTTAGCAACATGATCTCGAATGAAATGATGGTGAACTTCAATATGCTTAGTTCGAGAATGTTGCACAGGGTTATGAGTAATATTAATAGCACTCTCACTGTCACAAAGTAATGGAACATGTGTCACATATATCCCATAATCTTTAAGAGTTTGGGTCATCCAAAGTAATTGAGCACAACATGAACCGGCGGCAATGTATTCTGCTTCGGCAATGGATAAGGATACTGAGTTTTGTTTCTTTGAGGACCAAGACACAAGGGATCTACCATGAAATTGACAAGTACCCAAAGTGGACTTTCTATCAACCTTGTCACCGGCATAGTTCGAGTTGGAGTAGCCAACAATATTAAAAGAAGACCTCTTAGGATACCAAATGCCAAATTTTGGTGTATGTATTAAGTATCTCACTATCCTTTTCACAACCTTAAGATGACACTCTTTGGGGGCAGCTTGATATCGTGCACATATGCACACACTTAGCATGATATCGGTACGTGAGGCACATAGATATAATAATGAACCAATCATAGAGCGGTAAACCTTTTGGTCAACCGGTTCGCCATCCTTCGTCAAGTCAAGATGTCCACTAGTAGGCATGGGGGTATTCATACCTTTGCATTGTTGCATGTTCAACTTCTTGAATAAGTCCTTGGTATACTTTGTTTGAGAGATAAAGGTTTCCTCCTTAGTTTGCCTGATTTGCAAACCAAGAAAGAACTTGAGTTCACTCATCATAGACATCTGAAACTTCTCCGACATAAGCTTTCCAAACTTTTCACTAAAATGAGGGTTAGTTGAACCAAATATGATATCATCAACATAAATTTGGCACACAAATAATTCTCCATTAACCCTTTTAGTAAAGAGTGTAGAATCAATTTTACCAATTTCAAACCCTTTTTCAAGAATAAACTTAGTCAAGCATTTATACCAAGCTCTAGGGGCTTGCTTAAGACCATAAAGAGCTTTGTGCAGTTTGTAAACATGGTCGGGTTTCTTAGGATTAGCAAAGCCGGGAGGTTGTTTAACATAAACTTCCTCCTCAATTTCACCATTAAGAAAAGCACTTTCGATATCCCTTTGATATAAGGTAATGTCATGATGATTAGCATAAGCAAGTAAGATGCAAATGGACTCAAGTCTAGCAACGTGGGCATATGTCTCACCGTAGGTCATACCTTCGACTTGGGGTGCAGCCTTGAGCAACGAGACGAGCTTTGTTACATACAACTTGTCCATCTTCATCTTGCTTGTTCCAAAACACCCATTTGGTTCCAATGACATTGTGCTTGTCATCGGTCTTTTCAACCAACGTCCACACTTGGTTCCTCTCAAAGTTGTGTAGCTCTTCATGCATGGCATTTATCCAATCCGGATCTTCTAATGCTTCTTCAACCTTCATAGGTTCATGTTGGGGAACGTTGCAGAAAATTAAAATTTTTCCTACGGTTTCACCAAGATCCATCTATGAGTTCATCTAAGCAACGAGTCATGGGAGAGAGATTGCATCTACATACCACTTGTAGATCGTGTGCGGAAGCGTTCAAGGGAACGGGGATGATGGAGTCGTACTCGTCGTGATCCAAATCACCGATGACCAAGTGCTGAACGGACAGCACCTCCGCGTTCAACACACGTATGGAGCGGACGACGTATCCTACTTCTTGATCCAGCAAGGGGGAAGGAGAGGTTGACGAAGAAGGCTCCAGCAGCAGCACGACGGCGTGATGATGGTGGAGAGACAGTACTCCGATAGGGCTTCGCCAAGCGCTCAACGGAGGAGGAGAGGTGTTGGGGAGGGGAGGGGCTGCTCCTTGGATCAGGTGTTCAGCCCTCCCCTCGCCCCTCTATTTATAGGGGAAGGGGAAGGGGGCCGGCCCCCTGTAGATGAGATCTAGAGGGGGGGCGGCCAGGGAGGGGGGCTTGCCCCCCCAAGCAAGGGGGGCGCCCCCACTAGGGTCCCCCCCCCAACCCTAGGCGCATGGGCCCAAGGGGGGGGGCAGCCCTCCAGGGGCTGGTTCCCTGCCCCTTGCGGCCCATGAGGTCCTCCGAGAGGGGTGGCCCCTCCCGGTGGACCCCCGGAACCCCTCCGGTGGCCCCGGTACAATACCGATATGCCCCCGAAACTTTCCGGTGTCCGTATGACAACTTCACATATATAAATCTTCACCTCCGGACCATTCCGGAACTCCTCGTGACGTTCGGGATCTCATCCGGGACTCCGAACAACATTCGGTAATCACATACAAGTCTTCCTAATAACCCTAGCGTCACCGAACCTTAAGTGTGTAGACCCTACGGGTTCGGGAGACATGCAGACATGACAGAGATGGCTCTCCGGTCAATAACCAACAGCGGGATCTGGATACCCATGTTGACTCCCACATGCTCCTCGATGATCTCATCAGATGAACCACGATGTCGAGGATTCAATCAACCCCGTATACAATTCCCTTTGTCAATCGGTACGTTACATGCCCGAGACTCGATCGCCGGTATCCCAATACCTCGTTCAGTCTCGTTACCGACAAGTCACTTTACTCGTACCGTAATGCATGATCCCGTGACCAAACACTTGGTCACTTTGAGCTCATTATGATGATGCATTACCGAGTGGGCCCAGAGATACCTCTCCGTCATACGGAGTGACAAATCCCAGTCTCGATCCATGCCAACTCAACAGACACTTTCAGAGATGCCTGTAGTGTACCTTTATAGTCACCCAGTTACGTTGTGACGTTTGGTACACCCAAAGTACTCCTACGGTATCCGGGAGTTACACGATCTCATGGTCTAAGGAAGAGATACTTGACATTGGAAAAGCTCTAGCAAAACGAACTACACGATCTTGTGCTATGCTTAGGATTGGGTCTTTTCCATCACATCATTCTCCTAATGATGTGATCCCGTTGTCAACGACATCTAGTGTCCATAGTCAGGAAACCATGACTATCTGCTGACCAATGAGCTAGTCAACTAGAGGCTTACTAGGGACGTATTTGGTCTAAGTATTCACACATGTATTACGATTTCCGGATAATACAATTATAGCATGAATAAAAGACAATTATCATGAACAAGGAAATATAATAATAATCCTTTTATTATTGCCTCTAGGGCATATTTCCAACAGTCTCCCACTTGCACTAGAGTCAATAATCTAGTTACATTGTGATGAATCGAACACCCATAGAGGTCTGGTGTTGATCATGTTTTGCTCGCGAAAGAGGTTTAGTCAATGGATCTGCGACATTCAGATCCGTATGTACTTTGCAAATATCTATGTCTCCATCTTGAACATTTTCATGGATGGAGTTGAAGCGACGCTTGATGTGCCTGGTCTTCTTGTGAAACCTGGGCTCCTTGGCAAGGGCAATAGCTCCAGTGTTGTCATAGAAGAGTTTGATTGGCCCCGACGCATTGGGTATGACTCCTAGGTCGGTGATGAACTCCTTCACCCAAATTGCTTCATGCGGGTGCCTCCGAGGCTGCCATGTACTCCGCTTCACATGTAGATCCCGCCACGACGCTCTGCTTGCAGCTGCACCAGCTTACTGCTCCACCATTCAACATATACACGTATCCGGTTTGTGACTTAGAGTCATCCAGATCTGTGTCGAAGCTAGCGTTGACGTAACCCTTTACGACGAGCTCTTCGTCACCTCCATAAACGAGAAACATGTCCTTTGTCCTTTTCAGGTACTTCAGGATATTCTTGACCGCTGTCCAGTGTTCCTTGCCGGGATTACTTTGGTACCTTCCTACCAAACCTACGGCAAGGTTTACATCAGGTCTGGTACACAACATGGCATACATAATAGATCCTATGGCTGAAGCATAGGGGATGACACTCATCTCTTCTTTATCTTTTTCCGTGGTCGGGCATTGAGCCGAGCTCAATTTCACACCTTGCAGTACAGGCAAGAACCCTTTCTTGGACTGATCCATTTTGAACTTCTTCAAAATCTTATCAAGGTATGTGCTTTGTGAAAGACCTATGAGGCGTCTCGATCTATTCCTACAGATCTTGATGCCTAATATGTAAGCAGCTTCTCCAAGGTCCTTCATTGAAAAACACTTATTCAAGCAGGCCTTAATGCTGTCCAAAAGTTCTATATCATTTCCCATCAAAAGTATGTCATCTACATATAATATGAGAAATGCTACAGAGCTCCCACTCACTTTCTTGTAAACGCAGGCTTCTCCATAAGTCTGCATAAACCCAAACGCTTTGATCATCTCATCAAAGCGAATGTTCCAACTCCGAGATGCTTGCACCAGCCCATAAATGGATCGCTGGAGCTTGCATACTTTGTTAGCATTCTTAGGATCGACAAAACCCTCCGGCTGCATCATATACAGTTCTTCCTTAAGATGCCCGTTAAGGAATGCCGTTTTGATGTCCATCTGCCATATCTCATAATCATAGTATGCGGCAATTGCTAACATGATTCGGACGGACTTCAGCTTTGCTATGGGAGAGAAAGTCTCATCGTAGTCAACCCCTTGAACTTGCCGATAACCCTTAGCGACAAGTCGAGCTTTATAGATGGTAATATTACCATCGGCGTCCGTCTTCTTCTTAAAGATCCATTTGTTTTCTATCGCTCGCCAATCATCGGGCAAGTCTGTCAAAGTCCATACTTTGTTTTCATACATGGATTCTATCTCGGATTGCATGGCTTCAAGCCATTTGTTGGAATCTGGGCCCGCCATCGCTTCTTCATAGTTCGAAGGTTCACCATTGTCTAACAACATGATTTCCAGGATAGGGTTACCATACCACTCTGGTGTGGAATGTGTCCTTGTGGACCTACGAGGTTCAGTAGCAACTTGATCCGAAGTACCTTGATCATAATCATTAATTTCCTCTCCATTTGGTGTAGGCACCACAGGAACATTTTCCTGAGCTGCACTACTTTCCGGTTCAAGAGGTAGTACTTCATCGAGTTCTACTTTCCTCCCACTTACTTCTTTCCAGAGAAACTCTTTTTCCAGAAAGGATCCGTTCTTGGCAACAAAGGTCTTGTCCTTGGATCTTAAGTAGAAGGTATACCCAATGGTTTCCTTAGGGTATCCTATGAAGACGCACTTTTTCGACTTGGGTTCGAGCTTTTCAGGTTGAAGTTTCTTGACATAAGCATCGCATCCCCAAACTTTTATAAACGACAGCTTAGGTTTCTTCCCAAACCATAATTCATACGGTGTCATCTCAACGGATTTAGACGGTGCCCTATTTAAAGTGAATGTAGTTGTCTCTAGAGCGTATCCCCAAAATGATAGCGGTAAATCGGTAAGAGACATCATAGACCCCACCATATCCAATAGAGTGCGATTACGACGTTCGGACACACCGTTACACTGAGGTGTTCCAGGCGGCGTGAGTTGTGAAACGATTCCACATTTCCTTAAGTGTGTACCAAATTCGTGACTTAAGTATTCTCCTCCACGATCTGATCGTAGGAACTTTATCTTTTGGTCACGTTGATTCTCTACCTCATTCTGAAATTCCTTGAACTTTTCAAAGGTTTCAGACTTGTGTTTCATTAAGTAGACATACCGATATCTACTCAAGTCATCAGTGAGAGTGAGAACATAACGATATCCTCCGCGAGCCTCAACGCTCATTGGACCGCACACATCGGTATGTATGATTTCCAATAAGTTGGTTGCTCGCTCCATTGTTCCGGAGAATGGAGTCTTGGTCATTTTGCCCATGAGGCATGGTTCGCATGTGCCAAATGATTCATAATCTAGAGACTCTAAAAGTCCATCAGCATGGAGCTTCTTCATGCGCTTGACAC
The DNA here is from genome assembly GCF_002162155.2 of Triticum dicoccoides. NCBI lineage: Eukaryota > Viridiplantae > Streptophyta > Magnoliopsida > Poales > Poaceae > Triticum > Triticum dicoccoides. Next base: position 438,308,261 of record NC_041391.1, on the reverse strand, counting down.
CAATGTGACCAAGGCGGCAGTGCCACAAGTATGTGGGACTATCGTTATCAACTTTACAACTTTTGGTATTCACACTATGAATATGTGTAATATTACGTTCGAGATTCATTAAGAACAAACCATTGACCATCGGGGCATGACCATAAAACATATCTCTCATATAAATAGAACAACCATTATTCTCGGATTTAAATGAGTAGCCATCTCATATTAAACGAGATCCAGATACAATGTTCATGCTCAAACTTGGCACTAAATAACAATTATTGAGGTTCATAATTAATCCCGTGGGTAAATGTAGAGGTAGCGTGCCGACGGCGATCACATCGAGCTTGGAACCATTCCAGACGCGCATCGTCACCTCGTCCTTCGCCAGTCTCCGCTTATTCCGCAGCTCCTGCTGCGAGTTACAAATGTGAGCAACGGCACCGGTATCAAATACCCAGGAGTTACTACGAGTACTGGTAAGGTACACATCAATTACATGTATATCAAATATACCTTTAGTGTTGCCGGCCTTCTTGTCCGCTAAGTATTTGGGGAAGTTCCGCTTCCAGTGACCCTTCCCTTTGCAATAAAAGCACTCACTCTCAGGCTTGGGTCCATTCTTTGACTTCTTCCTGGCAACTGGCTTACCGGGCACGGCAACATCTTTGCCATCCTTCTTGAAGTTCTTCTTACCCTTGCCCTTCTTGAACTTAGTGGTCTTATTGACCATCAACACTTGATGTTCTTTCTTGATTTCAACCTCTGCCGACTTCAACATAGAAAATACTTCAGGAATGGTCTTCACCATCCCCTGCATATTGTAGTTCAACACAAAGCTCTTGTAGCTTGGTGGGAGCGACTGAAGGATTCTGTCAATGACCGCCTCGTCCGGGAGGTTGATCTCCAGTTGGGACAGGCGGTTGTACAACCCAGACATTTTGAGTATGTGCTCACTGACAGAACTGTTTTCCTCCATCTTACAACTATAGAACTTGTCGGAGACTTCATATCTCTCGACCCGGGCATGAGCTTGAAAAACCATTTTCAGCTCCTCGAACATCTCATATGCTCCGTGTCGCTCAAAACGCTTTTGGAGCCCCGGTTCTAAGCTGTAAAGCATGCCGCACTGAACGAGGGAGTAATCATCAGCATGTGATTGCCAAGCGTTCATAACGTCTTGGTTTTCTGGGATGGGTGCTTCACCTAGCGGTGCTTCTAGGACATAATCTTTCTTGGCTGCTATGAGGATGATCCTCAGGTTCCGGACCCAGTCCGAATAGTTGCTGCCATCATCTTTCATCTTGGTTTTCTCTAGGAACGTGTTGAAGTTCATGTTGACATGAGCGTTAGCCATTTGATCTACAAGACATATTTTGCAAAGACTTTAGACTAAGTTCATGATAATTAAGTTCATCTAATCAAATTATTTAATGAACTCCCACTCAGATTGACATCCCTCTAGTCATCTAAGTGTTACATGATCCGAGTCGACTAGGCCGTGTCCGATCATCACGTGAGACGGACTAGTCATCATCGGTGAACATCTCCATGTTGATCGTATCTTCCATACGACTCATGTTCGACCTTTCGGTCTCTTGTGTTCCGAGGCCATGTCTGTACATGCTAGGCTCGTCAAGTTAACCCTAAGTGTTTTTGCATGTGTAAAACTGTCTTACACCCGTTGTATGTGAACGTAAGGATCTATCACACCCGATCATCACGTGGTGCTTCGAAATGACAAACTTTAGCAACGGCGCACAGTTAGGGGGAACACTTTCTTGAAATTATTATAAGGGATCATCTTATTTACTGTTGACACACGAACACATCACGTGTACCCTCGACGCTGGGGGTGATGCACCGCAACTCACGTCGAAGGAGACCCGACCGACAGCGCGATACGCAAGACAGTCGACGGGCACTTTTGCAGACCCGAAAACCCCACACCCCCGGGAGGGACCCCGTCAGGGAATACGGCGGCTATGGGCTGCCTGTCGTGGATCTAAGTCTGACAGTAGAGTGGGGGGTAGGTACGGAGAGGCAAGGTCCTAGCTATGGAGAGGTTGTAAACACAAGAGATGTACGAGTTCAGGCCCTTCTCCGAGGAAGTAAAAGCCCTACATCTCGGAGCTCGGAGGCGGTCGAGTGGATTATGTGTATATGGATTACAAGGTGCCGAACCCTTCTGCCTGTGGAGGGGGGTGGCTTATATAGAGTGCGCCAGGACCCCAGCCAACCCACGTAATGAAGGGTTTAAGGTACATTAAGCCCGGGGCGTTACTGGTAACGCCCCACATAAAGTGTCTTTACTATCACAAAGTCTACTTAATTACAGACCGTTGCAGTGCAGAGTGCCTCTTGACCTTCCGGTGGTCGAGTGAGTCTTCGTGGTCGAGTCCTTCAAGTCAGTCGAGTGAGTCCCTCGTAGGTCGACTGGAAGGTGATCTCTTCTAAGGGTTTCCTTGGGCAGGGTACTTAGATCAGGTATGTGACCCTACCCTAGGTACATGACTCCATCATTAGCCCCCGAATGGATTGAGGCTTGAGTGATGAAGGAGTTGATGTTGTTTCCGATTAGCCTTCGCATACTGGTCGTGCGTTGTTTTGAACTAAAAAAAATCTCTTTGTTGATAGTGAGCAACTTTTCTTCAGTCGACTCGATCCATTCTTTTCCTTCATCGAGTGATCTTTTGGACTTCGCCGATTTCCGAGCGACGGATCGCAGGAAATCCCGCGTTTGGCAGACCGATCTGCCGTTCGCGGATTCCGCGTGATGCGAAATTTGGGGAAGCACGCGAAGCGGGGCGGACCGCGGTGTTCGGACGGGACAAGGCATAGACGCCTCGATCCCCGCGCCGCTTTTTTCGCCACGTATCGCGTCCGCGTAACTGTTCAGGATATGATTAGATCGACCGGGCCCACCTGTCATCCACTCGGAAGGGATCTTATAAATGCGCCCGGCGAGGGTTTTTTGAACAGTGCCTCAGCATTCTCTCTCTGCTCCCTTCGTCTCCGCCCAACGCGCTCGCTCTCGCCTCCGCACAACTTCCCCTCGCGCGTCCCGCCGGCAGCCATGGTCAAGGAGAATACGGCGGCGTTGGAACGCGCGAAGAAGGCGTCGGCGACGAAGAAGGCGAAGGGGAGATCCACCAGTCGTGGCGGGTCTTCATCTAGATCTCGCCTGCCGAAAGGCTGGGTCCAGGGAGATTGGATCCAGTCGACCATCACGGAGAAGGATCTCCTCGACATGGCCAACGAGGGCCTGATCCCTCATGGAGCTACGAGTGGCAGCCCCAGCCGGAAGAGGGTGAGTGCGTGCTTCTGGCTACCCATGTCGACCGCGGATTTTCTTTGCCGCCGAGCATTTTCTTCCGTGGTTTCTTGAACTTCTTTGGAGCGCAACTCCACCACTTCACCCCGAGTTCTATCGCCTATCTTGCCGCGTTTGTGTCCATGTGTGAGAGTTTCCTGGGTTGTCGACCGCATTGGGGTTTGTTCAAGCACATATTCACGTGTCGCTCTCAGACCGTGAAGAAGGCGAGCCCAGGCGACGAAAAAACCCGAGTTGTCCAAATGTGTGGGGGTCTGGGGATCCAGGTGAGGAACAAGAGCACCTTCCTAGCCATGACATTTCCTGAGTCAGTCAGAGGCTGGCAGTCGACCTGGTTCTACTGCCAGGATCAGTCGACGCCGGGGCAGTCGAGTGGACTCCCTCAGTTCACCATGGGCCGAGTGAGCAAGCCCTCCTCTCTGAAGGTGATTCCGGAGGAGAAAGCTGACGTGAAGATGCTGATGGAGCGTGTAGTTCAGTTGGTTCGGGAGGGAGTGACGGGTATGGATCTCCTGGAGGTTTTTCTTAGGCGTCGTATCCAGCCTCTTCAGTTCCGGAGCCATTGCATGTGGTTGTACTGCGGGACTGAGGGTGTGACTCGGGTCAATCTAGAAGCAGTCGACGATGCCACTCTGGAAAGGTGGATGGCCGCTGTTACTGGGAACAAGGATAACCCTCGCGGAGCCAGAAGGATTCCTCCACTCGACTGCCACAGTGATCCAAACAAGGTATGTCTGCTCCACTTCCCATTGTATTCTTGTCACATTTATTTCTGTTTTCTCTGCCGATCGGTCGACTGATCTTTGTCTTGATGTCTATCAGGCCCTCACTGAGCTGTACTCGATGCCCAATGGAGCACAGGCTCCGACTGAGGAGGGAGAAGCGAGCGGGGGCGAGAGCCAGGAGGAGGAGTGGGACTCGGACGCCACTGAGGATGATGATGATGACGATGACGATGAAGATGATGATGATGAGGAGGAGGACGAAGAAGAGGAGGAGGAGGAGGTCGCACCACCGCGCTCGGAAAGGCGGTCGAAACTTGTCCATGACCCTACGACTGAACGTGGCAAGGGGGTTGCGACTGTTACACAGTCGACCAAGCGCCCTCGGACCACCTCTCCGGCGCCGACTGAAAAGGCGTCGAAGCAGCCCAGGGCGGCCCCGTCAAAGCCGACCAAGCTCCTGCCGAAGATGAAGGTGTCCATCCCCACCATATCAGGGTAATCATGCAGCTTAAGTCTTCTTGTTTTGTGCGAACTTTATCTCTGGTTGGCGCTGGAGTTAGTCGACTGATTCTTTGGAGTTGCAGTGCTGCTACTTCTGAGACCTCAGCCCAGGCTGACGACCATGAGATGGAGGACGCAGCAACCTCAAAACCTGGTACTATACTCTTAACACCGTTTCTAGTCGACTGACTCATGATCTCTAATTCTGATTCTTTTCTGTAGCTCCATCCAATGTTGTTATCACTCTCCGTGATGATGATGAAGATGAGGAACCGCTGAAGCCCAGAAGGAGTAGGAAAGCATCTGCCGGCAGGGTGTCCCAGGATGTGATGGTGCCTGAGACTCTGGTCGCGGAGGAGGAGAACACCACTCGACACACTGTGTCCTTCACAGATCCACTGACGAGTGCTCTGCAGCCCTCCCTCTTCACGATGCACCACGTCCCAGAGGACCAAGCTGGCGCCGCGAAGGAGGTGATACGCCAGGCAGGGATCATGATGGAGCAGTTGAAGACCATCCGGGATGCGAGCCAGGCAGCTTACGACGCCAGTTCCGCCCTTCAAAGCAATGTTCAGGTCAGTCGACCACCGCTTGTTTTCTTTCCAGAATTTATAGTAATCACCCACTGGGTGTGTCGATTTAAACTCCGTGATAGCGGGGGCAAGCTGAGTGCACCCGCTGGGTGTAGTCCCCAAGGCTAAGGTCGACTGCTGGCAGTCGGCCTTAGGCTTTATAAGTTCAGTCTTTCCGTCATTCGACTATGGCGAATGGATTTCGCAATCCGGTGGGGGCACGCTGAGTGCACCCACTGGGTGTAGTCCCCGAGACTGTGGTCGACTGCTTGCAGTCGATTACAGTCTTAAAGAATACATCTTGTTTTTTTTTTAGGTCGACTGGTCGACTCTGTCTTCAAAAGGATTAGTGGGGGCACGCTGAGTGCACCCACTGGGTGTAGTCCCCGAGACTACGGTCGAATGCTTGTATTCGGCTGTAGTCTTAGAAACGCATGATTTTTCCTGTTCCACTCGGAAGTGAATTATCTTTGACATTTAGTCGATTGATTCTTCCCAGAGATCCTGTGACCTTGCGGCTCGCTACACTGAGCTGGAAAACAAGCACATTCAGCTCGAGCTGGATTTGAAGCTGGCTCAGGAGAATCTGACGAAGGCAAAGGAGGAGACCAAAGGTATGTTTGGTGAGACCTCGACGACTGCTTTTTCCCTTTATTTGTTTCAAAATCTGATCTTGCTATAACTTGCAGGTAAGGTGAAGGAGGCCCAACAGAAAAAAGACCTTGAACTAGCTGAGAAGATCAAGCTTGCTGACGAGAAGTTAGCTTCAGTCACCAAGCTTGAACAAGAAAATACCAATCTGAAAGCTGCTCTTGGGAAGAAAAATGATCTGGAGGCCTTCCTGAGTGGTCTTGCCGAGAAGCTGTTCCTTATGCTTGAAGGTAAACCTTTATGCTCAACAATCATTTTCAACTGTAATTTTTCCATTCGACCATTGCCTTGACTCGGTGATCGCCCTTGCAGAATTTTGTCAAGACTTTGAAGAAGAGACTAGCCGGCTGGAACCAAACCTTGACCCCGTCAATTCTCCGGTGAATGACGAAGTTGCCATGAATGTTTTCCGACTGGAGTCCCGTGTCGCAGCTGTCGCGGACTATCTCGCAAGGCTGAAGGTCGCCACATCTCGCATCGACTCAACGCTCTGGCCCAGGGAGACACTCCAGCACGACCTCGAGTCGCCGATGGCTCGCTTGAACACAGTCCCTGGTCGAGTGCAGGAGTGGAAAAAGTCCTCGGCTCGGTGCGGTGCAGATGTTGCTCTGTGTCTGGCCCGAGTCCACTGCAAAGATGCGCGAGAAGACAAGCTGGCGGCCCTCCGGGTGGCCAACACCAAGAAACACGACTTCAGGTCCTTTATGGAAACCTTCATTGCTGCTGCCACTCGGATCACAGATGGAATTGATCTTGATGAGTTTGTTGCACCTTCCAGCCCTCCACAGGACGGGTAAAAAACTTCTTTTAAGCTCGACGCTTTAAATTTGCCTCGGTATGCCGAGTGGAGTTGTAACCGATAAACTTTAACAGGCTTAGCGCCTGAGCACTTTTGGTTCCTTTAGGTATCGTTCCGAACTTGAATTTGATGTTTGAACATGATTGCTTTTGGCTTGAAATGTCTTCTGCAGGTTCAAAGCAAGACGCTCACTACAGTCGACTTATTCCTTAATCCACTTAGGCGAGCACTGGGCTGCAGCTAAGCCCCCGAGTGAGAGGTTTGCTCTTCACTCGGTAGGATTTTTATATCTTAGGCGAGCACTAGGCTGCAGCTAAGCCCCCGAGTGAGAGGTTTGCTCTTCACTCAGTAGGATTTTTATATCTTACGCGAGCACTGGGCTGCAGCTAAGCCCCCGAGTGAGAGGTTTGCTCTCCACTCGGTAGGATTTTTATATCTTAGGCGAGCACTGGGCTGCAGCTAAGCCCCGAGTGAGAGGTTTGCTCTTCACTCGGTA
>NC_041391.1:438300419-438301114 GCF_002162155.2 Triticum dicoccoides | reverse complement strand
GTCCCGGGTCGAGTGCAGGAGTGGAAAAAGTCCTCGGCTCGGTGCGGTGCAGATGTTGCTCTGTGTCTGGCCCGAGTCCACTGCAAAGATGCGCGAGAAGACAAGCTGGCGGCCCTCCGGGTGGCCAACACCAAGAAACACGACTTCAGGTCCTTTATGGAAACTTTCATTGCTGCTGCCACTCGGATCGCAGATGGAATTGATCTTGATGAGTTTGTTGCACCTTCCAGCCCTCCACAGGAGGGGTAAAAAACTTCTTTTACGCTCGACGCTTTAAATTTGCCTCGGTATGCCGAGTGGAGTTGTAACCGATAAACTTTAACAGGCTTAGCGCCTGAGCACTTTCGGTTCCTTTAGGTATCGTTCCGAACTTGAATTTGATGTTTGAACATGATTGCTTTTGGCTTGAAATGTCTTTTGCAGGTTCAAAGCAAGACGCTCACCGCAGTCGACTTATTCCTTAATCCACTTAGGCGAGCACTGGGCTGCAGCTAAGCCCCCGAGTGAGAGGTTTGCTCTTCACTCGGTAGGATTTTTATATCTTAGGCGAGCACTTGGGCTGCAGCTAAGCCCCCGAGTAAGAGGTTTGCTCTTCACTCGATAGGATTTTTATATCTTAGGCGAGCACTGGGCTGCAGCTAAGCCCCCGAGTGAGAGGTTTGCTCTTCACTCGGTAGGATTTTTATATCTTAGGC